>NC_134504.1:18796588-18811588 GCF_040206685.1 Ascaphus truei
AAGAGGGAGAGGGGGAGAGCGAGAGGAGAGAGAGAGAGCGAGAGAGAGCGAGAGAGAGCGAGAGAGAGAGAGAGAGAGAGAGAGAGAGAAAACAGAGGGAGAGAGAGAAGAGGGAGAGAGAGGGAGAGAGAGAGAGAGAGAGAGAGAGAGAGAGAGAGAGAGAGAGAGAGAGAGAGAGAGAGAGAGAGAGAGAGAGCGAGAGAGAGAAAATAGATGGAGAGAGAGAGAAAAGAGAGGGAGATAGAGAGAGAGAAAAGAGAGGGAGAGAGAGAAAAAAGAGAGGGAGAGGGAGAGAAAAGAGAGGGAGAGAAAAAAGAGGGAGAGAAAAGAGAGGGAGAGAAAAGAGAAAAGAGAGGGGGAGATAAAAGAAAAAGAGAGTGAGAGATGAATAGAGCCAAAGAGAGAGAGGGAGAGACTTAGATACAGAAAGAGAGTCTTCTTTCTCTTTGAACTGAAAGAAAAATAAAAAACGATATATATGTGGCTGCGGGATAAAAGGGATCCGCTGTGCGCACTGGATCCCTGCAGCTACTTAATAAAGACGGAAGGGAAATTGGAGGAATTTTTTCTGCACAAATGCCTCTAACTATCGTTAGCAAAGTTGTGCATTTCAGCGCCTCTCGGTCGGCGAGCGCAGCCCGCGAAACTTAGAAACGCAGAATAGTAAACTTTTGACGCCCCCAGATTTGCCACAAATTTTTGCGGGTTTTCATAACTTTTTGTAAATTTGGATCGACACAGCAGCAGAGCGAATTTCGCCCGTGTCTCACATCTCCGCTACCCGGAACTACAGCCCAGCGCACTATTTTATAACATGCCCCCTGTTTTTTATGCCTTCTACAGGGAATCCACCCATTTCAGGCCATTGAATTATTTATGATATACAATATCTCAGGGGTTAGATAGTCTGTGTGTGAGATAATAGAGCAGTTTCCTTTTTTCTCCCCCAAACTAATTTTTCTGGGTGGATTGTGCCTTTAAACAGTGTTATTTCATATATATATATATATATATATATATATATATATATATATATATAAAATATAAATTGCGTGTGTGTGTGTGTGTGTGTGTGTGTGTGTGTGTGTGTGTGTGTGTGTGTGTGTGTGTGTGTGTGTGTGTGTGTGTGTGTGTGTATATATATATATAGCAACTGTAAATATTACTGTATGTTCATTTGCATGTCTTAGACAGGTCTGCAACCCTGTCTTTCCCATTGTCACCCAGCATACAGCACTTCCACTGCAGCAAGGGATTCTGGGAAATGAAATGCAAATGAGCACTCAGTGCCACCTTTTGTCTCAAGCTCGTATTACACAAGCCAATCCTCAAGCCAATGCATGCTGTTTTAAACACAGCTTTTAAACAGAGGCTGGATGAGATGCAAAGCCATTAGACCTACTCACATACATGTTTCAACCTTGATGGGTATCATCAGTGTGAGGCTGGTCTTAATGGCTAGCAGGTTTGAGACTAGACTAGGTAATCACCACTGTCATTAAGGTTATGGTGGGTAAAAAAAGTGACAAAAACCCTCCACAGTAAAGCATAAAGCAACTGTAAATATTACTGTATATATATATATACATACATACACACACACACATATATATGTAGAGGTATCAGTACCGTGTTAGCCGAGCTTTAATAATCAAAAAATAAATAGATGATACCGTTCTGTGGCTAACGAAATGCTTTTATTTGTGCGAGCTTTCGAGATACACCATTTATATCCACTCCCACTCCACACACCCCTTTTGTAAAGCACTGTATATACTGTGGGCTCTCCATTCATTTATATTCACACAGATACACACACACTCTTACATCACTTGCTTTCAGGAACCTTTTGACACCTCCAGCCATAAAACACATCCACACCCTGGGAAGGACCAGCACAGATAACATTCCAAGAGACACTGTTTTTAAGTATACATTTTGCTTGCTTCATTCATTGTAACATCGCCGTAAGCTCGCACAAATAAAAGCATTTCGTTAGCCACAGAACGGTATCATCTATTTATTTTTTATTATATATATACACACACACACACACACACACACACACACACACACACACACACACACACACACACACAATTTATATTTTTGGGAATAAAGCAACTTCATATGGTACACAAAATCATCCCCACAGGGGCTATAGGGGACCCCTCTATCCTGCAATATGTCACGATTACAGAGGCAGGTCGAGTTGCCAAATGGCATCTCCAAAAATACTGGGCACAATGGTTAAAGGTGTGGCACGTTCGAGAGAGACACACACAACCCTCGCTTTCTCTGCTCCATGCTGTTTCTTCCTCTCCTTGGCCCCACTCCCAGGCACAAAACACCCTATCCTGATTGGATGCATTACGCAGCAGCAGCCAATCAAGACGGAGGAAGCTGTCCAGCACCCCTGCTCACTCCCCGCTCGAGGGAAATCCCGCGCCCCCCCCCCCCCCAAGCCGATCAGGTCAATATGTCCAGAGAGGTAATACCGGTATGCACATACACGTCCAGAGAGGTAATACCAGTATACACATACACGCCCAGAGAGGTAATACCGGTATACACATACACGCCCAGAGAGGTAATACCGGTATACACATACACGCCCAGAGAGGTAATACCGGTATACACATACACGTCCAGAGAGGTAATACCAGTATACACATACACGCCCAGAGAGGTAATACCGGTATACACATACACGCCCAGAGAGGTAATACCGGTATACACATACACGCCCAGAGAGGTAATACCGGTATACACATACACGCCCATAGAGGTAATACCGGTATATACATACACGCCCAGAGAGGTAATACCGGTATACACATACACGCCCAGAGAGGTAATACCGGTATACACATACACACCCAGAGAGGTAATACCGGTATACACATACACGCTCAGAGAGGTAATACCGGTATACACATACACGCCCAGAGAGGTAATACCGGTATACACATACACGCCCAGAGAGGTAATACCGGTATACACATACACGCCCAGAGAGGTAATACCGGTATATACATACACGCCCAGAGAGGTAATACCGGTATACACATACACGCTCAGAGAGGTAATACCGGTATACACATACACGCCCAGAGAGGTAATACCGGTATACACATACACGCCCAGAGAGGTAATACCGGTATATACATACACGCCCAGAGAGGTAATACCGGTATACACATACACGCTCAGAGAGGTAATACCGGTATACACATGTCCAGTATTACCTCTCATTTTTACAGTGTGTCCAAATATAGGACAGTCCAGTTCAATACTGGACACCTGGCATCCCTACTCCCCTCCCCACACCAAACACCCGCTTAGATCTTCAAATGGACCACCAAGAGTTCTTCATAAATGAAATAATACTACCAAGATGTTTTACAACCTCCCAGTTGCGTTTTGACTCGTGTGCACACAAAGGCGTTAAAGGGCTTAAATAAAAAAAATTATTTGTCATAAGATTTAGGATCAAAATGTAGAATTTCAGGAATACATTGCCAGCCAATTAGGGTTTCTGTATCTTGTGTCCATAAATGTAATTAATGTTCAGCCAATTCCTTTTCCCTAGCAGCACACTCCATACAGGTATTACACGTTGTATAGTTACTGATACAGTCTGTTACAGTTGGGTTTCAGCTCACCCTAAGTCTGTTTTTTCTCAATGTTTTGTTAACCGACACGAAGTCGATGGCAGTAATCGCGATGCCGTGAACCCCAGCCGAAGGGAGCGCGAGCTATCCCAAGCGCTCTGCACATGACTTCTATGAACAACTTTCTTGTCCATCCATAGACCAAAACCTATATCAATTTAAAATGCAGCTGCTTTGACTGATGGAACGACATTGGATTTTTACGTTTTCAGTCTCGTTACGGCAACAAGCGGCGCAACCAAACAACCCAAACTTAACATGGCCAAAGCGTGGTGCATTGATTAAGCCACACGCCATAGAGTTGGTGCATCTGTTGGCTGTATACAAATCTAAGCAATCGTACAGGCTCAACCTCTGTCTTCAAGAACCCCCAACAGGCCAGGTATTAAGGATATTCCCGCTTCAGCGCAGGCGAACGACTGAGCCACTGATTGAGCCACCTGTGCGGACACCAGGATAGCCTTAATACCTGGCCTGTTGGGGGCGCTTGAGGACTGAGTTTGAGCACTCCTTGCCTACATCTGGGGCGCTCAACTCCAGTCCTCAAGACCCCCCAGCAGGTCAGGTGTTAAGGGTATCCCTGCTGCAGCACAGGTGGCTCATTCAAAGACTGAGCCACCTGTGCTGAAGCTGGAACATCCTTAAAAAAAAGGGGGGAGGGGGGGGTCTTGAGGACTGGAGTTGAGCGCCGGTGGTCTACATCGTTGGCCCCAAGCTCTAGTTTAGATGGGGGTTCAGGCACAATGATGTGAAACCACAAAGCTTACAATCTAATGGTTGATATTAAGGCAGCGCAAGCAGAGAATGACCTGCCCAAGGTCACGAGGAGCAGAAATAGTGTCTTACGAGGCCCTCTCCTAGTGCACGTCACCCCAATATTCTCCCGAAGCAGCCTCTCCCATGATAACCCGCACAAGGCCGCGGCCCTACTTACTGGAAAATGAGGTAGGGGGACTTGACCGTTGGCTTTGACGTTCCGATGCATTTCGCGCTGGAGATGCTTCTTGCTGCCCATCCTGTAGGGGGCGATCCCATCTCTGCGGGGGGGAGAGAAAAGAGCAGAGATGAAGTGAGAATTGTGTTCTGTGAACAAGCATAGCAAATACATCGCATATAAATAGTACAACGCAATAAATAACGTTAACGCCTCAAATAGCCTCTGGCCGGGAAGGGGTTAATAAGACGTGGTTGTACTTGTTCATGCTACAGCGTTCCCAAAGCCACAGGGAGCAGGCCTTAGTTGGACAGATGGCGGACATTTTTATTTAACCCTTTTGAGGGCCGGGGTGGTCGTGGTGCCCTGGGTGCCACGGATCCTCTGGCGCAGTGTGGTCACGTGATGGCGGCGGCCATTTTGGAGGAAACGGAAGAGGCAGGGTGATCCTCCTCCTTCGGTTTCCTCACCGGTCCATGGGAACGCAGGACGCGAGCTGACCCGGAAAACACAAGCCCTTTGAAACGTGACAGTCACTATGCCCTAAGACACTCAAAGGGTTAAGTCGCCCCCCCCCCCCCCAATAAATATTTTGCATCGGGGTCTCCTCTGCAGCAGCAAACGTCTCACACCGAGATGTCAGCTAGATGCAAAATAATCAGCATTTGTACCCCCCAAAAAATGACTGGACACAAAGGAGTGATCGCTCCTAGGACCAAACAGCAGCGACCTGTTGAAGGGGTTAAATGTGGGTGATTGACACATCTTGTCCCAATGTCTGACACCAACAAGTATTTTGAAATCTTTTTTTTTTATGTTCATTTGAAAACACGGGGAGCTGAGACTTGTGAGGGTGTGATTTCCTCTGGCTGCTCCCTTCGGTGTGATGTCACGGTGTGATGTCACGGTGTGATCAGCGAGCGCTTGAACAGCCAGATTCCCCTCTCCCCTTATCTTTATTGGCTCTCTGATAAGGACAGGGGGTGGGATAAGGAGAAAGAAGACACTTGAACGACAAACACTCCCCCATTCAGACGCCCCAAAGGAATGCCATTTTTAATTCGTTTCTAGAGACACTAAAGCAGTCAAATCTTTGCTTTTAGCACGGATATATGTGTTTAAGGAAGCCAACTAAGTTGTTCAATTATGTACAAAAGGGTTACGGCCAATTCACTTATTAGGTTCCCAACACAACCTGAAAATAGTTTTACGGGGGCTTGGAAATCAGATTCAGTTGCATACGCGCCACTACCATCTTCATTTGGCAACGGCGTCCGTAACGAGCCTCTGATCTCGTTAACTTCAAAAGCCTGGTTTGTAAGATAAGGTAATGTTTGAAGTTCGCTCAGCAGCAATCCCTGATGTCCACCCGTAAACCCATAAATAAGAGATAGGCAAAGAGGAAAACCTTTTTCTTCCCTTTGGAGAAAAAAAAAGCAAAAAAAAGAAATAGAAATTTGCCCAACGCATTAAAAACAAAGAAAAAGAGAGAGATATACATCTCCGGGAGAGAGGGGGAGAACAGGCACCAGAAAACAGAGTGTAAGCTCTGCGGGGCAGGGACTGTGTGTGTAACATTCCTATGTGCTGCGTACCGCGCGCTATACTGTAACTGTGCCGCGCTCTGAGTCCCATTGGGAGAAACGCGCTATTTATTATATAAAGTTACTATTATTATTATAAAAGAGTGGGGAGGAGAAAAGAGATGGGGGGGGGGAGAGAAAAAAGAGAGGGGGAAGAGGGAGGGAAAGGAGCCGTGAAGACGGGGAACTTTTTGTTCACAGCTGCATTGAAAATCAACCACCAGAGTGTACATCTGTGTTGCCCCAAAGGCGGACAGCCTTTGGCGCAGCCAAAGGGTGTGAACCGTTTGCTGCCGTTCGCGGATGTTTGGTGATGTTAAAGTTTCTCTATTTCAATCTGAAACTCACAAACCCTTTATCCCCTGTACCCAATTTTCCAACTCTATCAGTCCATGAATTAATTGACTGTATCCTCTGTTCTTTTAATGTAACCATGTACTTGAAAACGAGAGGTAACTCTCAATTACTTCCTGGTAAAACATTTTTATAAATAAAATAAAAAGGGGGTAGAAAAGAGAGGAGGGGGGGAAGAGAGGGGGGAGAAAAGAGAGAAAGGAGGGAGAAAAGAGAGGGGGGAGAAAAGAGGAGAGAAAAGAGAGGGGAGGACAAAAGGGAGAAGAGAGGGGAGGAGAAAAGAAAGAGGGGGAGAAAAGAGGGAGGGAGAAAGAGAGGGGAAGGAGCAGGGAAGAAAGGGGAGAGGGAGAAAAGAGAGAGGGAAAGACAGGGGGAGAGAGAAGAGAGAGACGGGGGAGAAAAGATAGAGGGAAAGGAGCGGGAAGACGGGAGAGTGGGTGAGAAAAGAGAGAGGTGGTGAAAGAGAGAGAGGGGACGGGGAGAGACGGGAGGAGACAAATATAAACACTTTGGGGGGGGAAACGTGGAGCATTTGGGGAAGCCATAAATCAGACAGACACAAGTAGCCGACCTGCGTGAATTTGGCCGCCCAGAGAAAAGGGAAAAACATTCCTATTTTCTTATCCAGATTACAGAGAAGGACAATTGTTAGTTTAAGGGTGATTGCATTTTCAAGGCGGCCCATATGTCTCTCAGACCCCCGCTCCAAAAACAAAAGGGGGAGAGAGGAACCTCTCAGCCCCGCTGCAAGCTGTCACACAGGGCCCCCCGCTGCACCCTCTCACACAGGGCCCCCCGCTGAACCCTCTCACACAGGGCCCCCCGCTGCACCCTCTCCCACACAGGGCCCCCATCTGTGGGACAGCAGCATCATGTCACCACGTGACAGCGGCCCACCCTCTCACACAGGACCCCCCGCTGCACCCTCTCACACAGGGCCCCCCGCTGCACCCTCACACAGGGCCCCCCGCTGCACCCTCTCACACACAGGGCCCCCCGCTGCACCCTCTCACACAGGGCCCCCCGCTGCACCCTCTCACACAGGGCCCCCCGCTGCACCCTCTCACACACAGGGCCCACATCTGTGGGACAGCAGCATCATGTCACCACGTGACAGCGGCCCACCCTCTCACACAGGACCCCCCGCTGCACCCTCTCACACAGGGCCCCCCGCTGCACCCTCACACAGGGCCCCCCGCTGCACCCTCTCACACACAGGGCCCCCCGCTGCACCCTCTCACACAGGGCCCCCCGCTGCACCCTCTCACACAGGACCCCCCGCTGCACCCTCTCACACAGGGCCCCCCGCTGCACCCTCACACAGGGCCCCCCGCTGCACCCTCTCACACACAGGGCCCCCCGCTGCACCCTCTCACACAGGGCCCCCCGCTGCACCCTCTCACACAGGGCCCCCCGCTGCACCCTCTCACACAGGGCCCCCTGCTGCACCCTCTCACACAGGGCCCCCCGCTGCACCCTCTCACACAGGGCCCCCCGCTGCACCCTCTCACACAGGGCCCCCATCTGTGGGACAGCAGCATCATGTCACCACGTGACAGCGGCCCAGAACGGACTACTCATAGCGCCATGTGTACTAAGCGAGGCTTTACTGCAAGATACCTCACTCGATGACCAGCTTTATATTCAGTTAAAGGGGCAATCCTTCCTAGGACCCAAATGAACTAATCCCCGTGATATGTTTAAGGGGATCAACATCTATTTTTACCCAAATATGAGTAAATGCACATCAGTACATTTAATGTATTTATTAAAGGGAGACCTGGGAGGGTGTGATTTCCTCTGGCTGCTCCCTTCTGTGTGATGTCACTGTGTGATGTCACTGTGGGATCAGCGAGCGCTTGTACAGCCAGACTCCCCTCTCCCCACCTTCCCTTATTGATAAGGACGGGGGGGATATGGGCAAAGAAAACACTTGATTGGCAAACACTCCCCCATTCAGAGCCCCCCTACCCCTCTCCCCCTAATAAATGCCACTTGTAACTAATTTCCCAATCTTTGCTATTAGCATCGTTAGATATCTTTAGGGTAAACCACTTAGACTGTTAAATAATTGCTTTCTGGCCGAGCATGTGGACATGCACCCTTAATTGGGCTATAAGGTGTCATATATAGCACTACTTAAGGCCTCGGCCAGGCTCCCTGCTGGCGCGCTGAGGCGCAGGGAAAGCGGGTGCTTTCCCTGGCCTTGCGGTTGCTTACCGCACGCACTGTCAGCAGCCGTCAGGGGGCGGGGCGGGCGCGTCACTGGCTGGGGGCGGGCCAGTGACGTCACGGAGCTGGTTCGTCCTCATTGGGTGAACCGCTCACGTGACCGGCCTGTCGCGCCGGCAAGCGGGATAATTTAAAATTCCCCTAAGACCTGCGCTTCCGCAAGCACGCTGAAGCGCAGGTGAGCCCCTACTAATGCCGCTCTAATTGCGGCTGTAGGGGCTCAGTGCTGAGCGGGAGCGCGCGTCAGCACGCTTCCGCCAGCAAGCGCTAAACATGGCCAAGGCCTAATAAATGTGACTCTCATTCCTATGATACTTGTAATTAATGTGGATATTATTAGACTAAAACATCCAGAGGGACAAAGGAAACACAGTAATTGTTATTTTCGGGCAATGCTAGAAAAAGCCCCGAGAGGCCGGAGCTTAAACATGCAGCGATCCCCCCTCAGAGCCGCAATCCTAGTAGTTAATAGTAGTGGGGTCAGACGTTAGCACTTAACAGAGAACATTTCCTGTAGGAAATCATTAGTATTTTTTTTATAATTGAGTGCTAATTAGCTGCTAGGGATGTTAAGCTAATGCAGAAACTGGATTTAAAGATGCACAGTGGGATCTGGGCAAATAGGATTTGCCTTCTCGTGTGTGGAAGAAAAGGGTTTGAAGTTGTGTTTTTCCAACCCTATAATTATATTGTGAATTTCTGCGGAACCCCGACCCTCTGTAATAGCGCGTCTGAGATCAGGTGCATTGTAAGGATCCCCAACCCTCTCTAATAGCTCGTCTGAGATCAGATGCATTGTAAGGAACCCCAACCCTCTCTAATAGCGCGTCTGAGATCAGGTGCATTGTAAGGAACCTCAACCCTCTCTAATAGTGCGTCTGAGATCAGGTGCATTGTAAGGAAGGAACCCCAACCCTCTCTAATAGTGTGTCTGAGATCAGGTGCATTGTAAGGAACCCCAACCCTCTCTAATAGTGCGTCTGAGATCAGATGCACTGTAAGGAACCCCAACCCTCTCTAATAGCGCGTCTGAGATCAGGAGCATTGTAAGGAACCCCAACCCTCTCTAATAGCGCGTCTTAGATCAGATGCAATGTAAGGAACCCCAACCCTCTCTAATAGCGTGTCTGAGATCAGATGCATTGTAAGGAACCCCAACCCTCTCTAATAGCGCGTCTGAGATCAGATGCATTGTAAGGAACCCCAACCCTCTCTAATAGCGCGTCTGAGATCAGGTGCATTGTAAGGAACCCCAACCCTTACCCATATGAGCTTACAGTCTCTCTTCCAGGAGAGGTAGTTTGAGCTAATAAGGTTATTCATCAAACAGCGATAGTGCCAGTCGGGGCATTACCACATGGAGACTGCCGCTGGATTGAATAGGCACAAACACTGCTTAATGGATGACCAGCTAATACCGTAATGAGTCATTGGCAGAAGCCCTAAGAATGGCACAGGGAAAACAGATCCTTTTACGCGCACACACACGTCAGCAAACCGGTACTTACACGCTACTGTCCGTCATCGACATGGAATCGTCCGTGAGGGCGTCGCTGGAGCACTCGCTTTCATTGGCGCTGGTGGCCGGCGCAAACACGTAGCCCGCGTTGACGTGATACGGGTTGGCGGGATCGCTCCTCTTGTACGACCTGAGAGGGGGAAACGAGAGGTGAGTATGGGGGGTGGCCGGCACCCTTAAAAATCAGAGGCTCATGGGTCAATTAGATCGACCCTTCGGCCACTAAAGCGTTGACGCAGGAGTGGCCATCTCCAGTCCTCAGGGGCCACCAGCAAGTCAGGTGTTAAGGATATCCCTTCTTCAGCACAGGTGGCTCAATCAGTGCTGAAGCAGGGAAATCCTTAACACCTGACTTGTTGGTGGCCCTTGAGAACTGGAGTTGGCTACCACTGGGTTAAATCCTAAGATTGTGTTTTATATATATATACAGTATATATATGACACACTCATCACTTAATCAACCCCCCCCCCCCCTCGTTATTTAAAGCAAAGGGACATTTTCAGGCCTTTAAACATGTTGGACATATCCTTTTATTAGGCACGAATTACCCACTTTTAGGCTGTGTAATACATCCCTGTTATTAGTAGGTTCTAGGTGGGAATGACCTGGGACGTTTGTTGAGTCCCATTAACCCGAGGTCAGGTTACAGCTACTCGGCGGCTCTGCGGGGAACTGTCCCAATACCTTGTTTTCCTAAAAAAAAATAATTACCAAAAGTATCCCAGCCGTATGGGAGTAGGAGTGTCTTTTAACCCTTTTGCGGTCAGAAGGACCAGCGTTTTGTTACCAACAGCCACAGGGCTAGTCAAGGCAAAAACTATTTGTGTATCTATTACTTATCACTTTATCATCCATTGTAACCTCATGGGCCATTGTGAAATCCTTTAGTCAACATACTGTATACCCTTCAATGGGATCCCCCTCTTACACACCATACCCTTCAATGGGATCCCCCTCTTACACACCATACCCTTCAATGGGATCCCCCTCTTACACACCATACCCTTCAATGGGATCCCCCTCTTACACACCATACCCTTCAATGGGATCCCCCTCTTACATATCAGACCCTTCACATGGGATCCCCCTCTTACACACCATACCCTTCAATGGGATCCCCCTCTTACACACCATACCCTTCAATGGGATCCCCCTCTTACACACCATACCCTTCAATGGGATCCACCTCTTACATATCATACCCATCACATGGGATCCCCCTCTTACATATCAGACCCTTCACATACCGGTATTACCTCTCTGTGCGTGTATGTGTATACCGGTATTACCTCTCTGTGCGTGTATGTGTATACCGGTATTACCTCTCTGGACATGGTGACCGGGTTGGGGGGTCCGCGGGATTTCCCAGAGCAGGGAGAGAGCAGGGCTAGTGCTAGGGGGCTGGGCCTGGGTCCTCTGCTCAGGGGCGGGTGAGGCCTAGCACTTTGGCTAAAGTCGTAGGCCTCCGTTCAGGCCTCACCTTTGCATGGGACCCTCGGTTGGCATGGTCCACGTACGCAGCACAGCGGACATCACATCCTTCCTTCCTGCTATGGAGACGCGCACAAGAACCCCGTTCTGCGTCTCCATTACACGCGGCCCAGTATAGTATAGGAAACCGTTTTCTTACATTCATTTAAACCGGTGTAATCAACAGAAAAACAAACAAAAAATGTAATCCCCCCGTCAAGTAACCGTCGTCTTCATTATTTCTATCGAGTGGAAAAATGTATATGTTTCCCTTTTTTCTGGGTCTGCTCAATTCAGACAGACCCACCACCTTCTATTTAGTTAATGAGGGCTCCATTAATGGCTTATTTACCTATAGCAACAAAATAAGGCTAACTCTGGGTGATTTTCTCCACTTAAGTTCCGTGTGACCCTATTAAACCTTTTGCTGCCCTCGGTTCGCTTTGGTCCTAGGCGGGAGTGTCCTTTTAATAATGTATTGCAACTCTGTAGCATTCCGTATGCAACAATACAAAGCAAGACTGAGTAGGACTTGGTTTTTATAGGGTCGAGTGGTCCATCCAAGCCAACAACCAAATATCAGTCATCCCACTTCAAAGACGGTCCCATTACAAGCATGTCACCTCTCTAATTGGCCTCCCTATGCTATCTTCATTACATTAGCACTGCTAATTTTCCTCACCCGGGAAACGACGGTTTAATAACGGCACAGAATTTAATTCCCAAAGTGTAATGGAATAAGGGCGGGATATTTAAAAAGGAGCATTTTGTATCCAGGTATATTGCCCTTTAAATTATGAATGTATTCAGGTAGATCACGAGATATATATGTGATTAATAATAATAAAATCCCCCTAGGAGAGATGGGTAGGATCTTACAAATGTCATTTAGATCGTTACTAGTTCCCTCATCTGCTGAAATTAGCGACTTCCCAGGGGTCAGAGACATTACATGTAGATATGGGGCAATTTTATGCAGCTGAAGAAGAAAAAGATTCAAATCCTATCAAAAGTGTAAAAAAAAAAATATATATATCTGTATCCTGTTAAAAATAAACATGTTTCTATTTTCTCTGGGCCTGCTGAATGTAGGCATATCAGCTGCTTATGTTGAACTGTTTGACGAATGATGGCTTCATAATTACTATGCCAGGGGTGCGCAACTCCTGTCCTCAAGGGCCACCAACAGGTCAGATTTTCAGGATATCCCTGCTTCAGCACAGGTGGCTCCATCAGTCCCTGCTTCAGCACAGGTTGCTCAAACAGTCCCTGCTTCAGCACAGGTTGCTCAATCAGTCCCAGCTTCAGCACAGGTGTCTCAATCAATGGCTCAGTCAGTCACTTGTGTGAAGCAGGGCAATCCTTCAAACCGGACCTGTTGGTGGTCCTTGCGAATTGGACTTGGCCACTCCAGTACTATGCAAACAATGGACAGAACAAGCTCAAGTGTTAAAAGACTGACAAACAGTCTTATCACCAAAGACACTAGATAAAGATTGTAGTAAAAAAAAAAAAAGCTTTAAAAAATAAAAAAAAAAGGCTTTATTTACCATTGAAAAGTTAACAGTGACGTTACTAAAAATACTTTGTTTGAAAAGGTGTCAAATCAGCACAATAGAACCTTACTGACCATGTCAATGTCCTTTGCCCTACAAGGGACCTCCCGCTTGAAAGTTCACAGCTTCCGGTGAATTTGCATATGCTGCAATATGAACAATGACTGAGTATGACCAGGGTCTTCCAGCTAGTCAAACTATGTCAGCTGCAACATCGAGAACCTTGCCGGGTCTGCCCAGTCGGTCTGTACTCGCTCACATTGGTCCTCATTCAGTAAGCCGGCGCTGTTCCCGCAAGACACCCGTCGGCCCACTTCCTTGCAGACCGATCTAACCATAAAGGGGTTAATAATGGGCATTTTTAGACATGCCAACATCCCTGTTAAGAAAACCAATTTGCTATGGTTACTTTGGAACAGGGGGGCGGGGGGCGAACTCCAATCCTCAAGGGGCCACAAACAGGTCAGGTTTTCAGGATATCCCTGCTTCAGCACAGGTGGCTCAATCAGTCCCTGCTTCAGCACAGGTGGCTCAATCAGAGGCTCAGTCTTTGATTGAGCGTCTGATTGAGCCACCTGTGCTGAAGCTGGAATATCCTGAAAACCTGACCTGTTGGTGGCCCTTGAGGACTGGAGTTGGCCGCCCCCTGGTCTAGAAGAAGCAAAAAAAAAAGAGAGGGGGGGAAATAATAATATAAAAATAAATGAAACCGTGTAATAGTAATGGCTGCCAGATGCTTTGCGCCAGGATCCCGAAGGGGGACGCACCGGAGAACGGCAAGAAATTCAATGTAACCCCCCGACTGCCAGGGAGTCTCCGATAAGCACAGGGTTTATGATGGTCTCTGCTTTTGCCAGATCTGAGGCAGAAGCCAGTACACAGCACTGTACTGATAGGGTTAATGGGGTTCTCTTATGTAGTGCCGACAGTGTCCGTAGCACTGTACACAGAACTTTGCCAGCACAAGACTTCCGTGCTGCTGCAGACTTAATCTAATTTAGGTGCTGGAGACACCGAATGCTACAGAGATTGCAAGGTCGCAGTGATCAGGGTTAGACAGCAAACCTGAGACAATTTGACAATGGCAGAAATGAGTATATAGCATTATTTCTCCAGATCTGAAAAGCACTGGAATATTCCTTGACTGTATATTTCCTCAGGTTTAAAATACTTCCCTTTTTTACAAGTGAGATTTTGGAATGGCATTAATTAACCCCAAGAATAAAGTTATATAGTTACATAGTAGATGAGTTTGAAAAAAGACATATGCCCATCAAGTTCAACCTGTGCTAAATTTAGACGACAGATACTTTGTTAAAAATTATTGAACACAGTTCTGCCAATAAATCTAGATATCTACACAAGATACAATACAGAGATGGTGGATTTAAAAAAAGGAAACTAACATCCATGATGGTGTGTGTGTGTGTGTGTGCTATGATATGGTATACTACAACTGAGCAGTGTATATCAGCATGCTGAGGTCTGTTATGGTAATTGAAGCCACATTCTGCTGTAATAACAATGGAAGATATGAATGGGTTTTTAGCCAGCAGAGGGCCATCTTCCAATCCCACCGCTATGTAAGATCAGGTCCAGTAGCGGTTCAGCTAGGGTCAGCTGTAAGACAGCCTTGTGCGCCTCGAAGTTTCCGGGATCTAGAGGCAAAGCAACTCC
>NC_134504.1:18816588-18884088 GCF_040206685.1 Ascaphus truei
CCTGTGTTGGGGATTTAGGAGTGGGCATGGGTGAGGCTGGTGAATCTGCAAAGAGATCTGTTCTCTTGCTTTGTTTTTTTGCTCAGCGGCCAGGACCTTATCAAAGAGAAGCAAATCTGAGCCAACTCCCTGAGGCTTTGGGACGTCACACCTTACAGATCTCACCGCCCCAATCACATTCCCCCTCTGCTGTAATAACCCTTCAGTCCTACAGAGCCAGACACACACTGCAAAAGGACAGGAGCTGCCAGAGGGCTTAACCCACTCCATACCACAGCCTAACATACCTCATTATTATTTTTATTAAGGATGGTGGCAGCAAAAGGTATATAAATGCTTGGTACTTTAAAAAAAAAAAACATATATATATATATTTTTTTTAAGTACCAAGCATTTATATACCTTTTGCTGCCACCATCCTTAATAAAAATGATTATTATTAAGATCAGGAGACAGCACTCTGGTAAGTTTGATCACAAGTTTTTGTATTGAAAAAGACACATAAACCGACCTTTGGGACCGAAACGTCGGCTAATGTGTCTTTTTCAATACAAAAACTTGTGATCAAACTTACCAGAGTGCTGTCTCCTGATCTCGTGCTTCAAATGGTATCGTATGGTTTATTATTGCTTTATGGGACAAGCACCCAATTTTTTCTACTTGCAAGTGGAGTGCCGGCTGCTTCTGTGGATTCTATATATATATATATATATATTATTTTTTTTAACCTTTAAAAAAACAATATATAGATATATTTGTTTTATTAATACTCATAATTATTATAAAATAATAAGTAGCCCCCCCCCCACCCACCTACTCCTTGAAAATAAATATATTATTATTTTCTCCGTGGTTGACGTATTTTTGACAGATTTGCAAAATAAATGATAACATCTGAACAGATACCACTGCACTGTACTGATAGGGTTACTAGGGGCAAAAGTTAATGATTTATTTTCTGCTTATATAGCGCTGACAGTTTACATAGCGCTGTACATAGAACAAACACAAGATGTCCTTATGCTGTAGAGTTGATTCATTTAGGTGCACGAGACACTGAATGCTACAGAGATTCCAAGGTCGCAGTGATCAGGGTTAGACCGCAAACCTGAGACTATTTGACAATGGCAGAAATGAGTATATAGTAATATTTCCTGCAGATCTGAAAACTACTGGACTATTTTATAGTATATTTTTTTTGGTTTACCATGTCAATGTATTTAGTAGAAGAAGGGAAAAAAATTATATATATATATATATATATATATATACACTGTATATATTATTTGTTTTTACGTGAGATTATGGCATTAAATGAATTTGCTCCAAGTATTTGTTAAAAATGATTAAAAACAGTTCTGCCAATATATTTAGATATACACATGAGAGAGGACATTGCACATCGAATTTTGCAGGTATATTGAAGACTCGCTAGCCCAGAGAACTAACAATCTAATGTCAGTGCCAGGTCCCAAGGGAAGCTGACACTTTCCCCCATCCGCGGTAATATCCACAACGATCATAGATTTTGAAGGCGCAGAGTGGAATAAAATGACTTAAATTATAATTGAACAAATTATAACAAATAATGCCAAAATAATATGAACCTACTAAGGCACACTGCTAAATTAACACTGTGCACAAGAGCTTGCAGTCTACGTGGCTTTAAGGCTATTATTGACCCATTTACAAGGATGAGACACCTATGGGGCGACAGACGCTTATAAAGAGGGTAATCTTTTAACCCCATCACTGCCAGGGGGGGAGGGGAGGGGGCGCTGCTGGTTCCACAGGGCTGTAAAGGGGTCGCAAATTAGGATAGGATCAGCCTGCCCACCATAAATCCTTAGGGTCACCCTATTTCTGCATAGTGTCACCCTCTCAGAAATGAACAAGGAATTGGCATTGTATATAAATAAAGCAGCAGAAACGCCGCTCTCAGATACCCGTGTACTGCACACGCACGGCGATGTAATACTCCACAAGTGGGGGCTCTCGTATACATGTCGTTGGTTCGGGGAGAGGGGGGACACTTCTATCATAAAGACATCAACACTGTCTGATCTCATTTCCCGTTCAAAGTGGGGGGGCAAAGGTTTGTAGCAGGAGTGGCCAACTTCAGATCTCAAGGGCCACCAACAGGTTTTAGGGATATCCCTGCTTCAGCACAGGTGGCACAATCAGTCCCAGCTTCAGCACAGGTGACTCAATCAGTTCCCAGCTTCAGCACAGGTGGCTCAATCAGTCCCAGCTTAAGCAACAGGTGGCTATATCAGTGGCTCAGTCTTTGGCTGAGCCACTGATTGAGCCATCTGTGCTGAAGCAGGGATATCCTTACAACCTGACCTATTGGTGGCCCTTGAAGACTGGAGTTGCCCCCCCCCCCCCCCCCGGTTGATACCATAGGCTGTACAATTAGATTAGATTATTTGTACTTTATTTCCCCTTTACTGTAATTTTGTAAAGCGCTGTGTACACTGTTGATGCTATATATGTGTGGGTCTGTGTGTATTTGTGCAGGTGGGTAATTGTGCGGTATTGTGGATATGACTGCACAGTATATATCAGCGGGATTGTGCCACGCTTTGTATCACGGCCTTTGTGATTGTGTGTCCGTGTGTTAATGGAGCAATCCGAATGGGCCCTTTTATTTTGTAATAGGTGTGGGGCAGGGGGTCTCCGGAGCTGATCCCCCCCATTAGCTTCACCTCCGAGGACCCCCTGTTTCTGGAGATACTTACCTTCGAAGGGGGTGCGGGTATCTCTCTGCAGTTTAAAGCTCCTGCGTCCTGTGAGCCAATAGGAAGACACACCGGATGACATCACAGCTTCCCTATTGGTCCGTAGGAGCTTTGAAAGCAGCCATTACGTGAACCCCCAGCTAGTGAGCTGGAGCGGCTAAACAGCACGGCACGTACTATGGAGGTAAGTATCTCAAGAAGCAGGGGTCCCCAGAGCTGAAATTATTGGGGTTCAGCTCCGGAGACCCCCTGCTTCAATCCTATTAGAAAAAAAGGTAACTTTAATGTGTGTGTACTGAGTGTGTATCAGTTTGTGTTTGTGTAACAGTGTGTTAGTGAATTTGTGCAGTGGTTAAAGTGCTGGCGTTAGTAGATAGCAGCATTACAATTTGTGCTGTCAAATTTTTTTTGCCTCTTACCCCTTGTATATAAATAATCACCATGCTTTGAATGATAGAGTTCAGCGATTTTCAACAGGGGGGTTGGGAAACCCTAGGGGGGGCGTGAGGTGTCTCCAAGGGGTTCTCCCCCCAAAAATCTGTAATGGGGGATTTCAGGCAGTAGAGCGGGTTCCTGAGCCCGTGTGGGGACTATTGAGCCTGTTTGGGGCACACTTAGCAAGGCCCCAAACTGCAGCTTAGCGTGGGGGGTATCGCTGTCACTTACAGCAGGAGCTTCCAACGTCACTCCCCACAATGCTTTGCATCGACAGAAGCAAGCCATTGTGGGGCGTGACTTTGGAAGCTCCCGCAGTGAGTGACAGCTATACCCCCCCCCCCCCCCCATGCTGCCTGCACACACTGAGGGGCAGTTTGGGGGATTATTAAGCCTGTGTTCCCCCCACGAGCTCAGGACACTATACTGCCCGGGATCGGGCACACAGTGTTAGCGACAGTCTGATGGGCCGGCGATAAGATTTATTCATTAGGGGCTCGCGGAACACATTTTCTAGCAGGGGGAGCGCAGTGTGACAAAGGCTGGGAACCTCTTCTCTAGTTTCTTCATCTTTAAAACATTATTGAAAACACCATAACGAAAGAGCCCACGGACAGCTCTCTTCCATGTGTGCGTTAGTTCCACGCGGAGTGCCTACTCCATGTGTGAATCATTACACCGAGGGCAGGAATGCCATTTATACGCCGTAGACACGAGGTTCCCATTTGTGCGCCCGCTGGAAACATTTGCCTCTGCCTGCCGTCTAAAAGTCCGCTCTTCTCTGCAATGTGTGCGTTTTACGCTCTGCCGGGAAAATAAAGGGACACGTGAAATACTTATTAGGCTAATTAGGAGACCCATTAACCCTTTAGCTGCTGATGTATAAAAGAAAACACAAGCCTCCAACAGGCCAGGTATTTGGGATATCCCTGCTTCAGCACAGGTGGCTCAATCAGTGGCCCACCTCTCCTGCTTCTTTGTCTGCATGGGTTCTAACAAGGGGAGGGTGGGCTAGAGCAGTGTTGCTGATCTCCAATCCTGCCCCCCCCCCCCCCCCCAACAGGTCAGGTTTTCAGGAGATCCCAGCTTCAGCACAGGTGGTGCAGTCTTCGCCACCTGTGCTGAAGCAGGCATATCCTTAAAAAAACTACGGTGGCCCTTGAGGACTGGAGTTGAACCCCCTCCTGGGCTGCAGCGTTAACATTTTCACTGCCAGAGACGTCGGCAAGAAAGAAATAACAATAGTACAACCCATGTTCCCTAGCTAATGCCGACGGTGCGCACCGCGCTGCGCGTAGCATTTCCCCTAGCTAATGCCGACGGTGCGCACCGCGCTGCGCGTAGCATTTTCCCTAGTTAATGCCGACGGTGCGCACCGCGCTGCGCGTAGCATTTTCCCTAGCTAATGCCGGCGGTGCGCACCGCGCTGCGCGTAGCATTTTCCCTAGCTAATGCCGGCGGTGCGCACCGCGCTGCGCGTAGCATTTTCCCTAGCTAATGCCGGCGGTGCGCACCGCGCTGCGCGTAGCATTTTCCCTAGCTAATGCCGGCGGTGCGCACCGCGCTGCGCGTAGCAGTTTCCCTAGCTAATGCCGGCGGTGCGCACCGCGCTGCGCGTAGCATTTTCCCTAGCTAATGTCGGCGGTGCGCACCGCGCTGCGCGTAGCATTTTCCCTAGCTAATGTCGACGGTGCGCACCGCGCTGCGCATAGCATTTTCCCTAGCTAATGCCGGCGGTGCGCACCGCGCTGCGCGTAGCATTTTCCCTAGCTAATGCCGGCGGTGCGCACCGCGCTGCGCGTAGCATTTTCCCTAGCTAATGCCGGCGGTGCGCACCGCGCTGCGCGTAGCATTTTCCCTAGCTAATGCCGGCGGTGCGCACCGCGCTGCGCGTAGCATTTTCCCTAGCTAATGCCGACGGTGCGCACCGCGCTCCGCGTAGCATTTTCCCTAGCTAATGCCGACGGTGCGCACCGCGCTCCGCGTAGCATTTTCCCTAGCTAATGCCGACGGTGCGCACCGCGCTCCGCGTAGCATTTTCCCTAGCTAATGCCGACGGTGCGCACCGTGCTCCGCGTAGCATTTTCCCTAGCTAATGCCGACGGTGCGCACCGCGCTCCGCGTAGCATTTTCCACGCACAAAGCGTTGAATCTGATTATAATCTACCGGTCCTAAGGGGAGCTGGGTCACCCACTGCAAAGGCAGTGAGAGAAAGTAACAGATAAAACACCATGCGGAGCGATGTATCATAGCCAATGTCTGTCTGTCTGTCTCTATATAGTACATATACAGTATAGTATATATACACGGGACAATCCTATAAATAACAAATAATACAAATAACATATAAAGGGGAGAAGTGTTTCAGACATAAAAGTGACATTTAGGAAAAGGAGTCACTGTATCTTGTATTCGCGTCCCAAAAATCCGCCAGGTCTGATGGCGGCGTATATTTGGCCAACAATTTGCGTCAGACGTAAGAAACACTTTCATGTATTTGATGCAGACACGCGCAGAAGATGGGGCACTGCCCCCTGCTTTCCCAGATACTTACCTCCGTAGGAGGTGCCTGTCGCCACTCTGACTCACTAGCTGGGGGTTCACATAATGGCCGCTTTTCAACGTTTCTGCTCCCTGCAGGCCAATAGGAAGCTGCAACGCGGAAGCTTTAAACTTGCAGGAGATGCCGGCACTCCCTTTGAAAGTAAGTATCTCGGGAAGCAGGGGGTCCCCGTTGCTGAAATTAACGGGGTTCAGCTCCAGAAACCCCCTGCTTCAATCCTATGTTAAAAAAAAATAATAATTAAAAACGGCCCACTTGGCTTACGCGTTTAAAACAAACTTTTATTTGCATTTTCTCTCCGTAGCTACATCTCGTCCTTAATTATTTCGAGGGTACTTGGAAGCTCATTCTGTACAGAAATACAAATGTAGTCACCACTTCAAAGAAAATCTGTGGGTTTTTGTTTATTAAAGCCCTGTGTTTAAAAAATAATAATATTCTCTTTTATAAACGCTCTATTTTATTCAACTTTCTTCAGAAATGTCAATTTCCTAGGACTCATGTCAATGAAATGTAGGGGGTTCTATAACAACTTTAATTTCATATAGTGCTTCTTTCCCAATGGGACTAAAAGCACTTCACAATTACAGACACAGTCCCTCCCCCGTGGAGCTTACAATCTATGTTTTGGTGCCTGAGGCACAGGGAGATAAAGTGACTTCCCCAAGGTCACAAGGAGCCGACACCGGGAATTGAACCAGGCTCCCCTGCTTCCCACTCAATGTCACGGCTATCGTGTCTTTACTCACTGAGCCGCTCCTTCACAGATGAAGTTTATGGCTCTGATAAATCGCTATTGAAGTTAATAACAATAATAGCATGTTTTTGTATGGCGCTGCTAGTTTTACGCAGCGCTTTACAGAGACATTTTGCAGGCACAGGTCCCTGCCCCGTGGAGCTTACAATCTATGTTTTGGTGCCTGAGGCACAGGGAGATTAAGTAACTTCACCAAGGTCACAAGGAGCAGACACCTATGGCTATTCTGAACACATGGCACATAAAGCTTGGCCCCCTGCAGATGCACTTACCAGAACTCCCTCCTACTGTCTCTGTACGTTCTCCCTACCTACCAATTAGACTGTAAGCTCCTCGGAGCAGGGACTCCTCTTCCTTAATGTCTAAAGCACTTATTCCCATGATCTGTTATTTATATTATCTGTTATTTATTGGATTACCACATGTATTACTGTGTGTACATTAATGGCGCTATATAAATAAAGACATACAATACAATACAATACACCAGGAATTGAACCAAATTCCCCTGCTTCAAACTCTCAGTGCCAGTCAGTGTCGTTACTCACTGAGCCGCTCCTTCCCCTTCTCCAGTTAACAAAATAAGGGCCTATGAGAATCGACAAAACTCACAGAAATGCCGTGAGACCGACCGGTTCTTTACCTGTTGAGATTGCCGTGGCCGTGAAAACCCATCTGGCAGGAGAAGAGTTAAAAAGTGCTAAATAATTAACTGGGACAAAGTGACAATATGTTTCACCTTCACAGGAAGATTAGAACTAGCTCAGCGATCCCCCGATCGATATGTTCCCCGACGCGACACTGAAATTCCTGCTTTATCAGGTCTATTGTCAGCGTTAGGGGAGCCCGATTAGTTTTTTTTATTAGCCGAGCCGGGCTGTATCCTTCGGAAGAGATATAGATGTCGGCAAAAGCAATAAAAAAATAAGCGGCGTAATCTGGTATCTTTCATCTGGGCGAGATCCCACGGTGCTTTACAATAATACACAGGCCAAAACGCAGAATCACAAATGAGAATTTACAGCCTGGCCGCGGGACACAGGAAAAAGTCATTTAATTGCAGCCTACTTATGTACAATATGTGTAATTAGAGGTGCCCAAACTGCAGACCCACTTAGCCCCACTCAAACCACCCCTCCCAAATTGCTATTATTATTGTTATTATTGTTGTTGTTGTTTATTTGTACAGCACCAGCATATTCCGGAGTGTGTGTGTATGTGTGTATATATAAACACATACAGTCACAGATAACATTCCTACAGTAGATGCACTGTTTTTAAGTTTAACCTTGCTTTATTCAATGTAACATCGCCGGAAGAAGAGATCAGTGTATCTCGAAAGCTCATAACAGACAAGGGGATCTGCATACAGGTGAAAGCTGCAGAATTAACTCTGCTCAAGCAAGGGGAGGGAAAATTATCCAAACGGTTGATGAGAGGGTGGTGCTCACAGGGAATGGATTGATAGTAGGTAAGTGGAAAGAAAAGAATCCCTTTCGTGTGGCACTAAGGAAAGTACACCCTAATTAAAACTTAAATTTTATTATAAACTGATTAAAATAGACTGTTTGGAGAAACCACATACATAAAACAAACAAATGATAATTAAAAGACGGAGAGGTGTGGTAGGGTGTTTAATGGAGGTGTTATTATATATATATATATATATATATATATAGTTATACGTTACCGTTCCAAAAAACCTTTTTGTATCCCCCTGAGGAAGGTCCCATTCTGTAGGACCGAAACGGTGGGTTTCTGGATGTATTTTTGCTTTCACTAATACACTTTGATTTTCAACATTGAGTGCTGTCTCTTGTTTACCAATCCTTGGAACGGTAACGTATAACTACATTCTCTATATGGGACGTGCACCTGTGGCTTACCAGCACCTATTGGAGTGCCAACTGCCTTATCTGACTATATATATATATATATATATATATATATATATATATATATATATATATATATATATATATATATATATACCTCTTTAATCAAATCTTAATAAACACTAAAATATGGGTGGTCTCTATACCAAAGGTAAGTCTGAGTACTCAGTGATAAGGTATCTCAGAACCCCTGTGACCATTGTAGTTGGATGGGGTAAAGGCAGTTGAATGTATTTGTCTGCTGGATGGAAAGTAAGGTTGTATGCAATAATGGCTGAAGTGAAGCAGCCACAAACACCTCAAACAACAAAATAAATTCGACCAGTCTAATGTAAGACAAGCCACACTCACTGCAGAGATAGGAGAGATCAACCCTAAGGTCTGAGTGCTTTTGCTGCCCACGGACGCAGTCTGCGAAGCACTCAGACAGTGAATAGCCCACACCTCACCGATGAGCTGACGTCACGCCCCCGATGAAGCCAGTTACGGAGAAACGTACGTAGGGTGTCACCTCTACAGAGATATAGTGTCAATCGCATGTCACCTCTACAGAGCTATAGCTCTGACATGCGATTTTTCATTGTCCTCGTGAGGGCAGGTCCTAGAGACCGTCTCTTTTTTAACCTGATTAAATTTGTGTCACCGAGTTTGGCTATGGAGCCTGCACTTCTTTTTCTTTTAGGTATCTTTATGGATGTGGCAACATCACTTTTGAAGTTGCTGTCTGCTCCATCAAGATCACTAACTGGACATTGGACTTTACGTTTATTCAATCTCACCCAAATTGGTTTGAAATATTTATTCACTTTTTGTATATACTCTATCAAATTAGTGTCCTGTCACATATTATTTCCTCTGTTGATTCAATCACTTTGTCACACAATTATCTAGTGTCCTTTATTGACCTATATACACATCATTTACCTTATTAATATTTAGGTCACCAGTACACCCTATAAGCGCTACTTAACTGTTTTTGTTTGCATATAATAATAAATATATATTCTGTAAACCCCATAGGGTTTCACAGAACACGGATTGAAAACCATTGATAAACATTCCTCCGCCAGTACCGAGTAATGCTAAAGAGTTATACTAGGTATTGACCCTAAAGTGTGAATCCCTGAATCACCGTAATTGTCCATTTCCTCATTTTCCACACCCAAACACGACGTGACCCTCACCAAATTGCCGCAGGTGTTTAGCCGCTACTCACCTTGTCACGTAGACATCTTTCCGCCGGACAATTCACCGCCAAGGTAAGCCCCTAACCTTACCCCGTACCATAAAACCCGCTAATCTTAATGTCTGATACTAATGCTACCCTAAAAACCTAAACCCTTTACTCTAATCCCCTATCCTAAAAACCTTAATCCTTACCCTAATCCCCTACCCTAAAATCCTTAACCCTTACCCTAATACCCTACCCTAAAAACCTTAACCTTTACCCTAATCCCCTACCCTAAAAACCTTAACCCTTACCCTAATTCCCTACCCTAAAAGGCTAACCTTTACCCTAATCCCCTACCCTAAAAACCTTAACCCTTACCCTAATCCCCTACCCTAAAAACCTTAACCCTTTACCCTAATCCCCTACCCTAAAAACCTAAACCCTTTACTCTAATCCCCTACCCTAAAAGCCTTAACCCTTACCCTAATCCCCTACCCTAAAATCCTTACCCTAATCCCCTACCCTAAAAACCTTAACCCTTACCCTAATTCCCTACCCTAAAAGGCTAACCTTTACCCTAATCCTCTACCTTAAAAACCTTAACCCTTTACTCTAATCCCCTATCCTAAAAACTTTAATCCGTTACCCCAATTGCCTACCCTAAAAACCTAACCACGACCCTAATCCCCATACCTTAAAAACCTTTACCCTAATCCCCTACCCTAAAAACCTAACCCTTTACCCTAATCCCCATACGCTAAAAACCTAGCCCTTTACCCTAATCCCATACGCTAAAAACCTAACCATGACCCTAATCCCCTACCCTAAAAACCTTTACCCTAATCCCCTACCCTAAAAACCTAACCTTTTACCCTAATCCCCATACGCTAAAAACCTAACCCTTTACCCTAATCCTCTACCTCAAAACCCCTATCCTTAACCCCCTACTATAACCGCAAAAAGTCCTTAAATGAATTTACCTTATTGGCGGAGCGGCTGAGGCGGAGGGTCCCTCGGCGGTGACTTTGTCGCGGATGAAACGGCCGCAACCAAATGTCCCACTCAATTTTATTTGTACTACCCAAACCTCGATTTCCCACACCTCCCATGTCTACTAAACGTAGATCCTTTCCTCGATGCACCGACCCAAGGGGGGTGCAAATGTACAGAACATTACACGTCGCTGGCCCACCGACGCTCACAGGGTTAAATGTATATGGCCTCTTCTGTAAGGTCTTGAAGGCAGCTAGATACCATCAGTGAAAGGTGGAAGTCAGGCCCTGGTGTCAGGTTTTTTTTCTTTTCTTTTTTTAAGTGTGTGGATGTTACCTTCCTTTGAAGCTCTAAATGATTTCAATCCCATCAAACCGCTGCAAAATGCTAATAAAATGAAAGCCATCTGAAAACAGGGCTCCAGGATCCTTTGAAAGAAGCCTTCTGATCACTTATTACCCTCAATTACCTAGCTGTCCACTCTTTTAGCTTGGGGTTAAACGCCTAACACTTCCCTTTGAAGTCATTATCCTTTTATCTGTGGCCGGCCTGAGGAATTCAAAGACAATGAGAATTTGAAGCAAGTGTCCATGTGATACGAATAAAGGACCATAGGGGGGGGGGGGGGAAGAAAGGTTGCATGGATCAAACGTAATGTTGGGGGAGAAAAGGCAGATCCCCTATAAATTCAGATTAAAGATTTAGCCGCCCCGATGTGGCTTGATGGGGTTAGGGTTAAATGCGGCAAGAAGGTGATACCCATTACTGGCGTCGGGAAGAATGTATTTTTCTCCTATATCGTTGGCAAATAGTTTACTGGTTTTTTTCCGCCTATCTTCCTCTGGATCAATAGAATGTGAACTATAAATACAGGATAAATATCTCGCCCAATTTGAATTTAACTGACGTTGAACTTGACAGACATGGGCTGTATTGTTTGTATTGTATGTCTTTATTTAAATAGCGCCATTAATGTACATATCGCTTCACAGCAGTAACAGTTACAATCATATAAATAATAAGATATAAATAACACAAAGGGAAGAAGTTCTTCAGACTTAAAAGTAACATTTAGGAAAAGGAGTCCCTGCTCCGAAGAGCTTACAATCTATTTTTTCCAACTTAAACTACCATGCTATAAAGCGGCGTGAATAGAAGATTGCTGGAAATTTAGCAAAACTATTCCCCCCCCCCCCATTGATTTATTACAACTTTTTTAGATTATGTTTGGCAGCTGTTAAATTGCAAACAGATGCAGATCTACATTTCGTGGCTCCTCCCCCTGCGCAACAATGGAGTCATTTTATGGTAAGTACGATACTCCGATACTTTTTTTTATACGAGGCCCGCAGACAAGATTACTGGGGTCCCAGACTCCAGCCGTGGATGGTACTTTTTGCTTCTTATCCAATTAATAATAGTACGTTTTTTCGCTGCCAATGTATGCAGGCACAAGTCCCTGCCCCGCAGAGCTTACAATCTATTTACTGGTGTGGCACAGGGAGATAAAGTGACTTGCTCATGGTCACAAGGAGCTGACTTTCGGGGTTCGAACCAGGCTCACCTGCTTCACTCAGTGTCATTGTTATCAGCGTCCCAACATTTTCTGTGCCTCACCAGATCTGCTACCGGCAGCACCATCCAGTGTATCTCAGGAAGCAGAGGGTCCCGGAGCTGAAATGAACGCGGCTCTACTCCAGAAACCCCCTGCTACAATCCTGTTTTTAAAAAAGACAACCAAAAAAACAAGAGGTAAAGTCACTTTAATTTTGGGCTTAATCTATTGAAAGAAGAAGAGTCATTAGAATGAAGTGCTTTTTTTTTTTAATTAGAAGCAGGTAGATCTGAAAAAAAATAAAATAAATGGAATAAATAAAACTTGTTCTGTGCATTTCAGGGAGAAGTCTTTTAAAGCAGCAATCCAAGCTGGCAATTATTTAAAAGCATAGGATTAAAGCAGGAGGTTTCCGGAGCTGAACTCCATTCATTTCAGCTCTGGGGACCCCCTGCATCCGGAGCTACTTACCTCGTAGGAGGTCTAGGTGTTGGTAGCTGCTCCGCTCGGCCAGCAGGGTTCACTTAATGGCGGAGTTTCAAAGCTCCAGCGCCCTGCGACCAATAGGAAGCCGTGACATCATCCGGTGCAGCCCATGTGACGCGGGGGCTTTAAACTTTGCTGAGATATCAGTGCCCCCTTTGGAGATCTGATATCTCGAGAATGCAGGGGTCCCAGAGCTGAAATTAATGGGGTTCAGCTCTGGACGACACCTGCTTTAAACCGATGTTAAATCTTGGTTATCAATGCTAAAATAAATACAAAAATCAGCCGAAGACAAATATTTCACATCATTTTTGTAACGTAAAGTTTTATTTGGAAAGAGGGAACATAGTGCACCTCGTTTGTTCAGCCAGTTCCCCTCACTGTCCAAGAATTACTTAGGCCAACGGTTCCCAAACGTTTGTTTTTACATTGAGCACCTCCTGCTCGGGGGGCTCCACCCTCCCGTCCTCTTGCGGTGTATACTTTTTTACATTATAGTAATGTATGTACTCTACTGAAATCTTATGCACAGCGCCCCCATCCAAAAGTAGCCCCTGTACTCCTGTGTATATCCCAATGTCATCTTGTGACCTTAAATAATCCCTTGATTGTCCCCGTGCTTAAGGCATCAAAAACGATATGGTTAGCTCTACTCACCTAATAAAATACTATGTACACACCACACACACACACACACACACACACACACACACACACACATATATATTCTAGAGACAGGGCACTCACATGATTGTAGATCATCAAGGCTGTATACTGTACAAGTATCAGCAAACCAGCACAAAGATAAAGGAAAAACAGGACAGGCACTCCAAAGTATATCATGTGAAATTTATTCTCTACGTTTTGGCTCCCAACGGAGCCTTTAACGGAGCCGAAACGTAGAGAATACATTTCACCTAATATATATATTATATATATATATATATATAATATATATATCAAAATAGAAAAAGTAGTAGCACTCCAGTGGCAGAAATGTTGTGTACATTGTACAAATAAGTCATACAAAAATGGAATACACCAGGCCCTCACAGGTCTTAAAAAGAAAATAAGTTTAATGCTAAAAATGGACGTTTTGGTTCCATCCAAAAATATTTTTTCAAGGTTTGAAAATAGCTATTGATGCAGCCAAAAATCCGACTTTTTGCATTAAACCTTTTTTCTTTACACTTTAAGACCTGCGTGGGACTTGTGTATTCTATTTGTCTATAAAGAAAATATATAAACATATTTATTTATATATACGGGGGGAGGGGAATCGCATTGTATGGTCATTTCCCTGCGATATATTCCTTCCAAACGTATGCGGGGAAACAGAGAGCTGAATTGGATTCATTGCGATGTTTCACATCCAGCCCGTACAAGGTTTCCTAGAGATAACACCATTTTCTAATCACATTTTTCTTCCCAGACACCCATTCCAAACATCCCCCTCCTTTTCTCATTTAAACATTGCTTTATAGCACAGAGGACTGAAGCCTCAACAGAAATGGAAAATAACTCCATGGAGAAGCTCGAAATCTACTTTCAAGAGACAGTCCAATCAGCTTAAATTTTTTTTATTTATTTTTTGTTTTAATATACGCAGCCTTTGATTACCTTTATTGAAAACTAAATACCTAAGCTGCCGATAGATTGGTTTTCCCGTGATCGATCAGCAAAGATCCTACTTCCCAGGGTTCCGTAATGGCCGCCTTTCAGTTTCAAATTAATTCTTCAGGTGTAAATCAGCAGCTACAATGTATTCTTATATTACTAAGGTAACATTATTTATTGTTGCAGTTCAAACTGCTGGGAACATTGGCAACAGGAAAGTGTTGCAAAGTTCTTGCACTGCCAGTATAATATATATATATATATATACACACAAAAAAAAAGGACAAAGAAGTGGCGCCTAATGATGGCTAAACTGACAAAATATAATAGGTACTGACTGTGAAAATAAATAAATATACTCCAAATGATATGCCCATGAAATGATATGCATATCATTTCATGGGCATATCATTGGGAGTATATTTATTTATTTTATTCATTATATTGAACATGCAATATTACTTACAAACGGAGCGCCTATCCCTGTGTAATCGGGACGGACTATCACTACAACGCTCACTGTGGTGTGAGTGACGAAGCTGACCCGGAAGTTCTCTATGGTGAGAGGAGCGTCTGAACAGCAGAGAGGTGTGCGCATCCTGCTTCCGATACACGGAGTGTTTGCCGCGATCATCCGCCCCCCCCCCCCCCCCCCCCCCCCGGCACAGTGACGGGACAGTACCCTACTCCGGAGATCCAGCTGAGTTCCTGCTACAGTTGTTGGCGCTTGAGACATTATCTCATACAGGCGATTTTAATTCATCCATTTGTGAGTGCGCAGTTCATATTTTATTCCAGTCCCATATAAAATTGTTAACCTTACTACACTATGAGTGCGCCTGTTTTCGGTTTGTTTTTCATATATATATATATATATATATATATATATTGACAAACAAAACAAAAAAGCAGCGCCTATAGGGGTATAATTGTGTAGGTGTATAAATTTATAATGTATTTGAATGTGTGTGATAAACGACTAAGTGCCTATCCTGGTGGGTATATGTGAATCAATTATATAGATGAATCAATTGTATAAAGTGTGCCAAAATATTATATTAAATAGATGCAGAATAGTGATATGTGACACCCAATAATTTTTTTATATATAAATTAATTTTTCTTTTTATATATATATTTTTTATAAATTTATTTTATATATATATATATATATTTTTATGTTTATATATTTTTTCATATTGTATATATGTGTATACTAATTATCATATAATCATTGTGCATGTGTGTATGTATATATATATATGTATACATGTACTGTATTGTGTTTATTTGTGTGCATTTGCACTTTATGCAAATCAATTTTTTGGGGCTCCTTGAGACTATTTGTCCTATATAGTGGTATATAATTACTCCCGACATTACGATCAGTTACCTACCTTATTAAATTTAACAACACACAGGACCCTAGGGTTCATATTCATTAAATCCTTAAATATCAGACCAGTATAGTCTGTATGGGAGTTAACTGCTGTATATAGATATATACCTGGACACTTATCCTCCTTTGCCAATATATTGATATACATTTGCTGTACCATTTGTTTTTTTGTCATTCTGTATATCTAACAAATATGTGTGTTTACATGTGTGTGCACATATATAATCAATTACCAGTTGGCATGGTATCGCCATTATATGTTTTGATATATAGAGGCATATAAGCCTTTCTTAAAAAGTATTCATGTATAATTATGTTTGGGACATGTTTTAAGTTATAATAGATGTTTTAGGATTAATAGACTATTATTATCATCTGTTATCATTTGCATTATCATTGGCACTTGTTAATCTGGGAGATTATTTACATATGCATTCATTCCCTAATGGGCCACATTCATATAAGTTTCAACATCTTCATGATTTATAAGTGTCAATTGTAATCTATATTTTCAAATTGTTTACATTGTCATGTCTACTGTGAATTGATATTTATTGCATAATCTGGTTTATGTACTCTTCAGAGTATAGATAGAATCTAACGGTTCTCATCAATATATAGTATTTATTTATTATATGTATTCATTATAAATATGTGTCTCTCTCATTACAAGAACTGATTCACCTGAAAGCCATTTAAGCTCTTATGACTTTAACGAGTATACCCAGCTGCTTGTAGGGACTACTAATTATCCATTAGGGTATATATATGTGGACATATCACTCTGTCTCACAACCCTTTGAAAAAGTCACCCGTGTGTGACAAAATGCGTCAGGGAGCGTCATCACGTACGCAAGGACATTACGTCATCACGGGGCGCAGCTACCAACTGATTTGAGCGCCGGATATCGCAGAGAACTCCAGGCAGGGCGGTGTGTTCCTGGTGTCGTTGGAAATCGTTTCTTACCATCACCAAGCCCAGGACATCCTGCAAACAACGTGGTTTAATATCATCTCGGGACCGAGGATTTATTCCAGCACCTGTTGCAGTTACCGGATGGTGGTGATTATATCACAATATGCTTTTAAAACTTGTACCCTTGTGAGTGCATTTTTTATCCCCCCCTTCCTCTCACCTCAATAAATTTACGTTTTTACACTATGGGGCGTGCGCTCTCTCCTCTCTTTTATATATATATACAGTGTTCGACAAACCTATACATTTGCTCGCCCTGGGCGAGTGGATTTAACCCCCGGGCGAGTAAATATTGGCCCAAGCAGCACACGTTTGGTACTAGGTGGCGAGTAGATTTTTTGGTGATTTGTCAACCACTATATATATATATATATATATATATATATATATATATATATATATATATATATATATATATATATATATATATATATATATATACACACACACATATATACACACACACACACACACACACACACACACAGACACACACACATATATATATATATATATATATATATATATATATATATAAATAAACAATCGCCGCGCTTCTCAATGTAAGGAGCATGCAGCTGGCGAAGGGATTGGCAATACAAATGTGAAATACAGACAGTGAATCCTGCGCTTCTCCCTTTGGGATAGCAATAAATGGGGAATATATACTGTATATACTGTATATGTAATGGGTATAGTGGGCTAAAACCTGCTATAGAAATCAAAAGAATGTCAAAAGATGCTCAGTATATTACAATTAATTAAAAACGGCATTAAGAGTTGTTTTAAAATTGGGAAAAAAAGGTAGTAAGTATTATCTAATACTACAGAAATTATTATAATTTTTTTAAACACACGTAAAATATTTCCCGTATTGCTCCTTTCCGGAGCGGCCAAAGGGAGCCTGGTATTTGTAATAGTTTTTGCAGGGGGAAAACATTTATGAAAACAGGATTGGGAATTAAAAAAGAAAAAACATCCTCTTGCTAAATCCCCTCTCAATGAAAGGGCCGGCAATGCATTGCCTCTTCCTGTAATAAGGAACCCGGAAAAGTATTTCCTTATTCATCCTAATCTCTTCCTACGCTTGAAAATTCATCATCAGTTTTCAATATCAGAGTCATATGGATGTAAAAAGGTGGTTTTGGGTGGCCACTTTGGGCTCCAGTTGCACAATTAAATATAGGATACTGTGGGTCTGGGTTTTGAGCGTGCGGAGATTGTGTAGGTTTGTCATTTTAATGTCTACCATTAAAAAGACTGTGTAGTGCAGCCTAAAACACGTCACCTTCTCTTATCTCATGAGGTACAAGCAGCAATCAAAAGGAGTAAGTATTGTATATTCCTAGGTCTGTAGTATTAATCATATCTTACATTGTGTGCAACCTGTGTTATAGGGATGATTAGAAAACAGGGAAACTTTGGCCAAGGCGTACAAGCAGGTTGGGCCTAAAAGCGGGCCCACTCAAATAACTTATGTTATATCTAAAATGGAGCAGGGGATAATGGAGGGCACCAAATGACAAAAGGACAGAGGTCAGAGCGCTATTTATAGAAATAGGAGCGAGGCTGTGACTGCCCCCACAATTACAGGCCTCAAGCCTTACAATTATAAATCGACTGCTAAAAACAGTACTGCACGTTTTCCCTTGCACTGTTACTAGTTTAGCATACGGAAGACTTTAGTAACTACACCCCCAGATGTGTGGCTGGGATAGGTTTAGGCCGGCCCACAGGGGTTCTGGGGCCCAGGACTCCAGCTTTCACCTAAGCTGCGATAGAGTTGTGAAATGGGGTGAGGGGGTGGAATTATTGCCTGGGGTATTGAGATGGAGGGCAGGGTTGTTAACTGGGGTATTAAGATGGGGGGCAGAGTTGTTGCCTGGGGTATTGAGGTGGGGGGCAGGGTTGTTACCTGGGGTAGGAACAAAAAAATAGATCAAAATAACAGCTGCTCCACAAGGCGAAATATGAAAACTCACCAGCAAAGAGAAAATAAAAACAATTTATTTACCCTACATAAAAAAAACACGAACAAACAGTGAATGGGCTCTTCTCCCACGGCCCCTGTGGCGCTTTTTCAATACCTGAGGTATTAAGATGGGGTTAACAGAACACAAAACCCCAGCAAGCTCTTTTTGGGAAACCCTGAGCCCCCACAAAATATATGTATGTATTTAAGTGTCAAAATGGAGTGCTATTGAGTGTGGCATATGTATACAACAGACGACAGAGAAGCCCAATGCTACATCCAACATGACAGAAATACACAGTAAAATACTTATATATTCTCTTGAAAAAGGGTCATTTAGTTTAACCCTTTGGCCAAAGCGTTGTAAGCTTGCGAGCCACGACAAGGCAGACACCCGTTCACAAGTCCTAACACTGCCAGATAAAAAACTAATATACCTCTATTAGGATTAAAATTCTCATTTACCTCTATTACCTCGTGGCTCGCAAGCTTACAACGCTTTGGCCAAAGGGTTAAACTAAATGACCCTTTTTCAAGAGAATATATAAGTATTTTACTGTGTATTTCTGTCATATTGGATGTAGCATTGGGCTTCTCTGTCGTCTGGTATTAAGATGGGGGGTAAGAGTTGTTACCTGGGGTATTGAGGTGGGTGAAAGAGTTGTTACCTGGGGTATTGAGTTGGTGGGTAGAGTTGTTGCCTGGGGTATTTTGGTGGGGGGCAGAGTTGTTACCTGGGGTATTGAGGTGGGGGGTAGAGTTGTTGAGCCCAAGGAACTGACTGAAGGGTTAATTCCATCACTGGAGAAGGGGAGCCCAGCAGAAGGAAATTAGACCAGACTTCCACGGTCTTACCTCCGCCGGGACCTGGGAAAGCTGTTCCCCTATCGGCGCACTCGAGTTTGGGAACTGAGGCTGTCAGAGAGTACCAAAATCTCCCAAGTGGTATGTCCGGCACAGCAGGGCAATAACAAACACACAGAATTCCCATATACAGTGCAGCAGGTGTCCTGCACACACACTGAGGTTTCACAGAGCATTGTTACCTTGTATTTGCAGATTCTATTAGCAGACTCGTCTCATTCTGATTACACGACCCATTTGGGAGCTGTGTGGCCTTTGATCAGAAAGCTTTTGTATCAGGGGGAGAAGGTCCTTTCACTCAGATTAAAAACCTTGTTTTGCCAGGTGTTGCTCTAAACTTTTCTTTAATTCAAGAGGCTATTTGCCCTGGGTATGAACTAATCCACTTAGTCACAATCAAGAGCGAGCCTGGGAGCAGGCGCTGATCAGAGAGACGTAACTTCATGCAGATCCAATCTAACGCCGACAGCCATCTGTAACCCCTGAAGTTGCAGTGCCACTTACAAACCCTCCTGCCCAACTTATCCTACTAGGTGGGGGACTCACTCATAATTTGCTCCCTGAGTAAGATTCCCTTCACCCAATGAAAGTCAATGGAAAATGGCGAAGGCTGCTGAATTTTCTGGTGGCCCATATATCACAAACATATGCCAAAAAAAAGCCTGTGAATTGTGTGCAACGTACGGTCAGTTCAACACAGGACATGGACTTTTTGGTGTTTTTATCTGTGTCGTATTTTTGTATGATTAAAGGAGTAATTCATGCATTTAAAAAAATATATATATATATATTATTTAATACGGTTGAAGTAGGGGGTCTCCGGAGCTGAACCCCATTAATTTCAACTGCGTGGACCCTCTGCTTCCGGAGATACTTACTTCCAAAGGGGGTGCCGGTATCTCGGCAAGGTTTAAAGATCCTGCGTCACGTGGGCCAATAGGAAGCCGCATCTGATGACATCACAGCTTCCTATTGGCCCGATTGGCTTTAACTCAGGGGTGCGCAAACTTTTCTGCTTGCGCCCCCGCCTGCTTTACCCCCCCCCCCTTCTTACCAGCTCTGTGGCATGGCGGTGTCATATGACATCACGTTGCCATTTGACGCCATGTTGTCATGGCGTGCCGAATAGGTGGCTGAGACCAGGTAAGAAAGACTTAGAGGCCTTGCGCCTCCCCCGACATTTAATTTAAATGCTTTGGAAAAGCTGCACCCGCCCTCACCCCCCACCCCCACAAAATCTCATGCCCCCCAGATTGCGCACCCCCGGTTTAACTAAGCTAGCGTTAGGTCCCCGCGTTAAATGTAACAGATTTTTGGTGATATATGCTGTTATTGTAATGCCTTATTTGCTTGTCATTATCACTATTGGCTATTATAGTTAATCAAATGCTTTTTACAGGAGAAAACATGACAACATGTTGTTACTAAGCCTTTGAAGTTACAGGGAGGGTTTGGCTTACAGGATCAGTCCTTGAGCCTATGCTTTTTTTTAAAAATAGGTATGAAGCAGAGGGTCTCTGGAGCAGAACCACATTGAGCTTCCTGAGATACTTACCTCGGTGAGAGGTACCGGTGTCTCTTCAGTTGAAATGAAGTCACACAGGCCAATAGGGATCCGCCGGGGATGACATCACTGCTTCCTATTGGCCCGCAGGACGTGGGACCTTTAAATTGCCATATTGTGAACCCAGCCAGGGCTCGTACCGGCAGCGCCTACGGAGGTAAGAATGTCGGGAAGCAGGGTCCCCAGAGTTTAAATTAACACAGTTTAATTCCAGAGACCCCCTGCTACAAACCTGTTAAAAAACATAGCCGGAAGGGCTGCTCCTTTAACGTAACATTATCGTTATCTCCTAGCATACGGCATACGGCGCTTCCACTGCAGCAAGGGATTCTGGGAAATTACATGTAAATGAGCCCACATAATACATAATACGTCCGTTTCACAGCTAATATGGTCATTATTTTATAAAAATGTAAATCTGTATTCTTTGCAACATTCCTGATACACATTAAAATAACACAGGATATATACAACTCCCACTTTGTTACAAAGATGCTATAGATTTCTTTCGAAAAAGCACTTCAATATTATAGACTGCAATGTTTAAACCATCATTGTTTGGACTGACACAGTACGTGCCAAGTGGGATGTGACTTGCTTGGCGTGGCGATGAACGAGGATGTTTTATGGGTGTTGTTCAAAATCGGACTATAACAAACAGCCCCCAGGACAAGGCAGCTGGGGTGCAGAACAGTACCCATAAAATTCTGTATTGTAAACACAGCTTCAAATGCTTCGAGGCCGCAGCTTAAACATGATTGAGTAGTAAACAACTCCACCTACAAAATGCTTTCATGTTGTGAAGTGAGGTTGAGCACAAGGTTAAAAACTGTGACCCTTGAAAGCCTAACTCATTTTGGAGTGACATGTGGATTTTTGCAGTTATCGGCAAAGTGACACTTAAGGTGTTAGGTGTAGTGGGATCTACACCCATAGTATATGCACTGAACATACAGAAAGGGAAGAACTCCCCCCCCCCCCCCCAATAATCTTAAAGAAGCAATTTGTGTGCTTTTTATTATCATTTTTTTAAATCATTGGTTTGAACAAGGGGGTCTCCGGAGCTGAACCCCATTCATTTCAGCTCAGGGGGACCCCCTGCTTCCGCAGATGCAGAGCTCCAAAGGGGCTTCCGGAATCTTGCCAAAGTTAAAAGCTTGCTCGTCACGATGGCCAATAGGAAGCTGAACCGGATGACGTCACGGCCACAATAATCTGATCTATGCCTATTTTAATCTGATACTAAGGGGCCTATGCAGAGAGCAGCGCTAGAATAAATTGGAGAGTTTAAGAAAAAGTAGCTTTAATGGAGAGTTTTATTCTCCATATGCAGAAATGGGCGAAATCCGCTATTTTTAGCATTACTGCATGTGGAGAATTGTAAATGAGGAGATGCGCGTAGCTGAAAGGGAGGGGAAAAAAATTGCGCATTTTTTTTTCCCTCTATAGCCGGCGAGCTCCTGCTTCTTGCGAACTTTAGTTGGCGGAGAAAATTGACGAAAATCGCGCCAAAAACAGCCGCTAGATGGCGAGTGCGCCTTTCTGAATTTGGATATTTTTCAGACTGGCGAGATGTAGTTTCTCGCCAGCCGCGCGGCGAGATTTTCAAATAGAAAAAAAAAATGGCGCTTTTTTCATACCTCGCCATTTTCGGCTGTTTTTAGCGCGATTTTCGCCGGAAAATGTCGAGATTGTTAATAGCGCTGCTCTCTGCATGAGGCCCTAAGTGTGCATTTTAAACACTATGTTCTGCCTCTGTTTCCAGCGAGATCACCACACCACATAAGAAGAAAGAGGAATTGGTCATTAGATCCATTAGATCCTTACATCACAAGTGATGCCAGGACCACCATTTACCCATTGTAAACCTGAGAATACCTACCAAAAAGATTTGGAATATGCAGATTTTTATTTAAGAAAATCTGAGTCCCACTGAAAATCTTCGGTAATTCATACCCAGCTGAGAACATATTGCCCTATGTTGTATCTTTATGTTTTTCATATCTGGTGATACCTGCGCTCCCCAAAACGTTGCTACACAGTTCTACAAAAGAGAATCCTGGACCATTCCCCATAGGGGTTTGAGCTGCATTTTTGTCCTTCACCATTAAGATATATGTGCACCAATTAAGCCCTTACCACTTTATTTTATTCACATTGTGTTTCCTTTATCACATTGCATTTGCACTGATCACTTTCACATTTGTTCACTTTGACCCGTCAGAACATGACTAATTAAGCACGGACATTGTATTGTATTGTATTGTATTGTATGTCTTTATTTATATAGCGCCATAAATGTACATAGCGCTTCACAGTAGTAATACATGTCATATAAATAACAAATAATATAAATAACAGATCATGGGAATAAGTGCTTCAGACATACTGTAAAAGTAACATTAAGGAAGGAGTCCCTGCTCCGAGGAGCTTACAATCTAATCACTCTATCGTTTGTATACTGTACTCTGTGTACTGTATTGTACTGTTTATTTGCACAATTCCTTATATTGTTGAAAAATAATAAGTGAACAGACACTTTTTTCTTGGCCAATAGGGAGCTGAACCTGTTGAGATCACAGCTTCCTATTGTTCCGCAGGGTGCGGGAGATTATAAAAGCGGTCATTACGTGATCCCTGCTAGCTGAGCAGAGTAGCTACCTGCACACCCTAAGGAGAGGTAAGTATCTTCTGAAGCAGGGGGTCCACGGAGTTGAAATTAATTGGGTTCAGCTCCGGAGACCCCCTGCTTCCACCCTATGTTAAAAAAAAAAAAAAAAAATCACCCACTTGGATTGCCTCTTTAAAACAGTTTGTTTTTGCATTTTTAGGTACACCTTTTGCATCGTATAAAAACATCTGCTGGAAAAACTGCCATAAATCAGATTTCTGCCGGACACTGGCGCTCACAGATCTGCCTTTGATTTGGTTCAGGCGCTTATCCTGACGATATAACTGCGGACACACAGCAAACTTCCAGTTAGCAAGTTACCCGTACTATTCTAGTGAAAGGAAAAATACACACACAGACCTCAGACTGCATGCATCCCACAAAGCACAGGGGTGGATATCGGTATCAAAAGCAACAAAAAACAACAAAGTTGAAAGGATTTCTTCCGTCCTGCTGATGCATGGACTTTCACTTTCTGATGTGTATAATCCAACTTGCTGCATGGTGTCTCAAGCTCTTAGCTGCATGCCACTGCCCTTCCCACCATCTTTCAGAGAGCGTCATCATGGCAGCCAGTCAAGTCTTCTGCCATCTATTCAATGTCTTATCCATGTGAGCGCCAGAGCTATGGAGCTCCATTACTTAAGGGCTCATGACGTCACATTACTTAAATCAGTAATGGACGTTATTTTCCCCACGGGTAATGCATATCCACAAAGCCAATTAAATTCTAGATTGCAAGCTCTTTGGGCCAGGGTCTTATTTCTGGTTGTCTTAACATATATGTACTCTTGTCATGTATGTATATATCTTTATTTATATAGCGCCATCCAGGTACATAGCGCTTCACAGCAGTAATACACGTGACATCATATTAGAACACAGTGGGAATAAGTGCTTTAGACCTGAACCAATAGGAAAAGGAGTCCCTGCCCTGAAGAGTTTACAATCTAAGGCGTCAGACATAGTGCGCGCCTGTCGCCTGAGCGATCTGTAGACTCTGATGGGGAGGCGTGGTCGTGACGTTTTTGATTGTGCACACTATGGCCGCAGCCTATGTGGTGAGTGGAGCAAACTTACAGAGACAGTAGGAGGATGTTCTGGTAAGTGCATCTGCAAGGGGTCAAGGTCAATGCATCCGAGATGTTTAGTATCAGCCACGGAGCTACCCATGTGCTTCGTTAAAGAGGGGTGTTTTAAGAAATAACATGGCTGTGGCAGGACGGCCTGTAGCCGAGGTCAGGGAACAGTCCACACGTGTAGTTTCAGGATAAATGAAAACGTTCAGTGGCTTTATTTCTCCACAGCAACATAACATGCGGGTACACGGTCCCTTTAAGCAAATAAATCCTGCTCCACGTTGGGAGAAAACTGACTAACATAGCAGTCCTAGCTAGCAGGCTGGCTGGCTAAACCATACCCAAACCGTAAGAGTCTTTTTAAGCAGTCATGCAAACAAATGAAAGAAATCTTACTTTGGCTGCAGTAAGTAGTGTGCTGTATCCTTCTGGCTAGCAGCACATCTATCCATGTGCTCTCATCTGAGACAGGCAGCTACTGCTGGTAACAAGATCCTTATCTACCTTGCTGGCTCTCATGTGTCAGCTTACATCATGATTAGCTAGCTTCCACCTGAGTTAACCCTTATGAGTGCTGGATAAAGCACTCAGACATATGTTTCCCAGGCATAACTGATAGGGGTTGACTTCACCCTGTCACATACCTCCCCTGTTTGTGTGTGGCTAGTGTCCCACACGGCTGAAGCCCGACCCTCCACTCCTTCTCTTGACAAAAAAAATCAGCATTTCCATGGTCTTTTCCAGGTCTATGCTTAATATCAAAAGAGAAGGGTTGGAGGGCCATATACCACCTGGTCAACCTTGGATTTGTGTCCTTCATGGTGTTTAACCACTTCAAGGGCGCATGGTCAGTGACCAGGGTGAAGTGTACTCCGGCGACATAATGTCTCAAGGCCTCAATTGCCCATTTTACAGCGAGGCACTCCTTCTCAATAACGGAATACCTCACTTCCCTTGGGAACAGCTTCCGGCTGATGAACAGTATGGGGTGTTCAACACAATCAAATTGCTGAGACAGCACTGCTCCCAGTCCTACCTCTGAGGCATCCGTCTGGATGATGAAGGGCTCTTTAAAATCTGAGCTCCGAAGAGCGGGGCCCTCTGACAGGCACTTTTTTAGCATATCAAAGGCGTCTTGGCACTCCCAAGACCATTTAACTTGGGTCGGGGCACTCTTTTTTGTCAGATCTGTTAGGGGTGCAGATATTTCTGAAAAATTGGGGATAAACCGCCGGTAATACCCTGCTAACCCCAAAAGGGAGCGGACCTGTGTCTTTGTCTGTGGGGTGGGGACTTCCTTTATGGCGGCCACCTTGCTAGCTAGTGGCCTTACTATCCCTCCCCCAACGGCATAACCCAAGTACTTTGTAGTGGATTTACCCAGGGCACATTTTTTTGGATTTGCAGTGAGCCCTGCTTCTCTTAAGGACGTTAGGACTGCCCTTAACCTTTTTATATGAGACTGCCAGTGTCTGCTATAGATGACAATGTCATCCAAGTAGGCCGCGGCATATGCCCTATGGGGTCGTAGTACCTTGTCCATTAACCTTTGGAATGTGGCTGGAGCCCCATGTAACCCAAATGGCATAGTGACGAATTGGTATAACCCGAGAGGGGTGGCGAAGGCAGTTTTGCATTTGGATTCTTCCGCTAGAGGTATCTGCCAATATCCTTTCGTGAGATCTAGGGTAGAGATATACTCTGCTTTCCCAAGCGAGTCAAGCAATTCATCCACCCTAGGCATTGGATATGCATCAAATCTGGATACAGCATTTACCTTTCGCAGATCCACGCAAAACCTCACCTTCCCATCTGGTTTAGGGACCAACACGATAGGGCTACACCATTCGCTGTGGGACTCCTCGATCACGCCCAATTCCAACATGTCTATTATCTCCCTCTCTACCAGGTCTTTTCGGCCCTCTGGCAATCTATAGGGACGGGGCAGTACTTTTACGCCAGGTTCTGTCTCAATCCTATGGGACACTAAATTAGTCTGCCCTGGCAGCTCCGAAAAAACATCTGGGAACTGGTCACATAATTCTAGTAGGTCTGACCTTTGTTCCGTTGTTAACTGCCCTCCCATGGGAACCTGATGGTCATTGTACGTACTACCCTTTGGAAGCTGCGGACCCAAATCCGTCTCTCCTTCCCGCGGGTGGATGAACAGCGATCTCATCATTTTCCAGGGTTTCAGGAGGTTCACGTGGTAGATTTGTTTACCCTTCCTGGACCCTGGTTGAGAGATCTCATAGTTCACCTCCCCGGTGCGGCGGAGAACTTGGAAAGGACCCTGCCACTTCGCAAGGAGTTTACTCTCTGATGTCGGTAGTAGTAGCATCACTTGGTCCCCAGGTTGGAAGACCCTCAAGCGAGCATTTTGGTTGTACTACCTCTCTTGACGTTCTTGGGCAGATTTGAGGTTTTCCTTAGCAAACCGACCTATCATGTCTAGGCGGTTTCTAAGGTCTATGACATACTGAAGGGTATTCTTGGAGGGGGAAGGGTCCTCCTCCCAGGATTCCTTCAGTAGGTCGAGAATACCCCGAGGTTGGCATCCATATAGGAGCTCAAACGGTGAGAAGCCTGTGGATGATTGGGGAACTTCTCGTACCGCAAACAACAGGAAAGGGAGAAGTTCATCCCAAGCTCGCTTTTCAGTGTCCACAAACTTCCTAAGCATGGTTTTTAAAGTACGGTTAAACCTCTCTACCAATCCATCAGTCTGAGGATGGTAGACTGAGGTCCGGACGGATTTTACCTCCAATAACTTTAGGACATCCTGCATTAACTTTGCCATGAAATTTGTTCCCTGGTCAGTTAACATTACTTGGGGAAGTCCTACCCTAGAGAACAGTTCTAACAGCATGTGAGCAACCTGTTTAGCAGTGGCTGATCTCAGAGGGAAGGCCTCAGGATATCTGGTGGCATAATCTACCACAACGAGTATAAATTTATGTCCCTTCGCAGAGGGTTCTAAAGGTCCGACCAGATCTACCCCAATTCTCTCGAATGGGACGGCTACCAAGGGCAGAGGAACCAAGGGAGCCGGCTTCTGTCCTTTTTCGCTAGTTAACTGGCATTCAGGACATGTCTCACATAGTTTCATGATGTCACCATGTATGCCTGGCCAGTAAAACCGGGACGAGATGCGGTCCGTGGTTTTATCTCTGCCCAAATGACCACCCCATGGGAGAGGATGGGCTAGGGTGAACACCGTTTTAAACAACCCTTTAGGGACTAGCATCTGTCGAATGACCTCCCCTGTTTGTGTAACCTTATTCACACGATATAGAATGTCATTCAAAAGTTCAAAATGTGGAAACACTTTTACATCCTGTTCATCCATTATCTTGTTGTTGACCTGTACCACCTTCTCGTATTGTCTAGCCAGAGCTGGGTCCTCCCTCTGCCTCTGACGGAAGTCAGGAAGATCCAGGTCTGGCAAAATTCCCGTATCTATCTGTTCCCCACCCTGGTCATCCCCGGCCATGACCTGCAGTCCTTTGGGCTGACTAATGTTACCAAGAGTCCCAGCCTTTCTTAACCAGTCCTCTTTTTCCGCACGTCTCTGTTTACGTGTCTTTGGGACATGGTGTCTACGGGGAAAAATCTCTGGGGGAAAAGGGAACAAGTCTCCGGGCTTCTCCGGTACCAGAGAAGTAGGCTCCGTAGGAGTAGGGGCCAACAATGTTTCGAGGTAGGGCCAGTCTCGGCCAAGTAGAACAGGAGCAGGTAGCCAGGGAGCAACTCCCACTAGTAGGCTAGCCTCTTGATCCTGGATACGCAGTAGAACGTTCGCCGTCGGGTATCTCTTTGTATCCCCATGGATACACTCGATATTCCAAGGAGAGTCATAAGATAGTCTATTGCTTGGAATTAGGCCCTCTAGGATCAGGGTTTTTCCAGAGCCCGAGTCCAGCATGGCGTTTACTTTTGTCCCCTCCAGAGATGCTGGGACTAACCACGGATTGTGGTCCCCTCAGAGACTAGCTGTGGCAGTGGTTCTGCCATATGAACAGTCCATCTCATCATCTCCTGAATCCGCAACCTCGGTCGTCAGCGGAAGCTCTCGACGGGGCTCGGTGTTTGGACCTCTCTGCTGTTGGATGGGGTCCTCCCTTCTGGTTGGTGGGGTTATCCTCTCCACCGGGTGGGTGACAGGAGTCCAGGTTCTGGGGGAATACTGTGGGTGGCGGCCTCCCTTGAGTGATCCAGTGGCTTCGGACCCAGGATGGGCATCTCTGCGGGAGTTTGTACCAGGAACCCTCCGAGATGGGAAAGGGTCTTCCGATCGGGTTGACTGGATCTCCCGAGCTGGCGGGTTGTAGACCCCTCGATTGTCGGCTCTCCTGCCTCTAGCATCACCGGAAGCAACTGGTGTTTGCACCGGCCGTTCCCAGCTATCCTGTTGGGTGTCGTCGCCCAGGAAGTTTTCCACCAAGCGGACCGCTGAATCCAGGGAAAATGCAGCGTGTCTTTTTACCCAGGAGCGGGAGGAGGGGGGCAGTATCTGTATGAACTGCTCGAGCACAAACTGTTCAAGGATCTCTGCCTTGTCATGTTTTTCCGGTTGTATCCACCTGGTACATAAGTCTACTAAGCGGTGGGCTACGACCCGGGGTCTGTCTCTGTTTGTATATTTGACTGTCCGGAACCGCCGTCGGTAGGTCTCTGGAGTGAGGCCTAGGCGATCCAGAATAGCAGCCTTTAGTTGCTGATAGTTCATGGCCTCGTCTGCTGGAAGAGCCTGGTAGGCTGCCTGAGCTTCCCCTATGAGGAGTGGAGCCAGAGTCGTTACCCAGCGATCAACTGTCCAGCCGTGGGCCGTGGCTAACCTTTCAAAAGTGAGGAGAAATGCCTCTGGGTCTTCGTTTGGCTTCATTTTATGCAGCATCACCGGTGGGTTAATTGGAATCCCTGGTCTGCCTGGGGCTGGGCCTTCGGCCAGCAATTGGAGTAGCTTTTCCTCTCGCCGGGCCTGTCGCTCATATTGCTGGGCCTGTTGCTCAGCTTGTTTCTCTGCTAGCTGGAGCTGTTGCTCAAGGAACTGAGAAAAAATTGTCTCCATTTTTTTTCCCCGTCTGTGTGTGTGTGTGTGTGGCCCTTCAGATACAGGGCCCGTCCAACATCCCACTTCTGACACCACCTGTGGCAGGACGGCCTGTAGCCGAGGTCAGGGAGCAGTCCACACGTGTAGTTTCAGGATAAATGAAAACGTTCAGTGGCTTTATTTCTCCACAGCAACATAACATGCGGGTACACGGTCCCTTTAAGCAAATAAATCCTGCTCCACATTGGGAGAAAACTGACTAACACAGCAGTCCTAGCTAGCAGGCTGGCTGGCTAAACCATACCCAAACCGTAAGAGTCTTTTTAAGCAGTCATGCAAACAAATGAAAGAAATCTTACTTTGGCTGCAGTAAGTAGTGTGCTGTATCCTTCTGGCTAGCAGCACATCTATCCATGTGCTCTCATCTGAGACAGGCAGCTACTGCTGGTAACAAGATCCTTATCTACCTTGCTGGCTCTCAGGTGTCAGCTTACATCATGATTAGCTAGCTTCCACCTGAGTTAACCCTTATGAGTGCTGGATGAAGCACTCAGACATATGTTTCCCAGGCATAACTGATACGGGTTGACTTCACCCTGTCACAATGGCGCTAAGCATTCCTAGCCTAAAGGTGGCACTACTCCCATCCAGCAAAACCGACGTTTCAGGGTGGGGATGGGAGTAACGTCACCTTTAGGTACGAGTTGACTAACATCATATTAAATCCTAATGGACATTCGTGGATATGCATTGTTAGGGGAGAACGCCTCTTATTATCACTAACGTCCGTATAGTTAACGCAAAGCTCTTTACAGCCGAAAAGGGGACTTTATTGAGCTTTGAAGAAGCATGCGAAGGCATAACGTCACGTAACCGGAGCTCTTTGGATCTGGGCCTTAGTCCCATCTGGTTCAATGGAGCTGAAGTTTTATGCAGCATGGGGAAGACATGTTCACAGCCTATGAAATTTGGAGTGAGGCTCAGTCATTGGAAAGATTCAACAACTGTGTTTGCCCAATCAGCCGATAGCCGGGCATAAAGTGACGTCACAAAATGTAATGGGATAGGGTCTCATATTTCAACGTTCTAAGTGGGGGTAGTGTGGACATAGATGAGCGTGCGGGATAGCGGAGAGACAGTAAGCGGACTGCTGAGCGCGGAGCAAGCGGGAAGGCGGAGGGAGGTCGTCATTTGTGAGGGGTGTACAGCGGTGGCGTGGACGGGTAAGAGGGAGGGTGGACAGCAGAGGCGGTTATATTGATGGTGTATGATGTTGAAGGAGGTAGAGAGGTGGAGAGAGGGTTTGAAAGTTAGGTGTGTGATGATTGAGGAGGTGGAGAGGATAGTAAAGGGTGCAGGAAGAGACAGGGTTGGAAAATGGGTTAGACTTACCAAGGTCGGTGGGTGACTCCGCCGGGGTGATCCCAGGGGGTAGGGTGAGTCCATAGGGAGAGTCTCTGAGGCTATGCTGATGGCTCAGTTTAGGCTTCAGAGTCTTAGGTGACAGTTTCAGGGGGGATGGTGAGTCTGTAGGGGTAAGACTCTGTGACAGTATGTGTGTGTCACAGTGGAGTTGGTGTGTCCGTGATGTCAGGGTACTTGTTGGCCAATGAGAGTCGTGGGGAAGGCGGGGCATGGGCGGGTGGGTGGACCGACGGACCAATGGGAATCCCCCCATCTACTAACAATCAAACACTTTTCATTTTTAAATATATATATATATATATATATATATGTGTATATATCTATATATATAAAACTGAAAACGTTGTTTGTTTGCTGTGCCTCTGGGCAATCTGATTGGTCCGTCGGTCTGTCACTCAGCCTCTTTCCAATCTGATTGGTCCGTGGCCCAGCCCCGCCCCCGCACACCTCTCATTGGCCTGCGTGTTTCGCTGACCACACCTACCCAACTGCCACACCCTCAGAACAATCAGAGCTTTGCGACGACGCATCACAGCAACACATTCCCGCCTCTCCGCCTGCTTTCATTGCAGAAAATAACCTCAGTGCTGATTCATCCCCTGCGGATTACACAACACCTGAGGTACCGTGCGGTGGCAAGAGCCACCCCCGACCCCCCAACACCCCCTCCCTCACCCCTGCACACGTCCGGTGCAGCACCTCAGCGTCGCTGCATACCCCCCCAACTGTCACCTCCGCACACCCTCCGTTGCTCCGCCATTACCTCCTGCCACGCGCAACGTCGCTGCATATCCCCCGTGCCCTCCCCCCTCGCGGTGCCCTTAACCCTGCTTGGCCGCGTGATGCGGGACATGGGCGCGGGTGGGGGGCGGGGGGAGCACGGCAGTGGCGGTCGTAGCGCGGCTGACTGTCCCCAGGGGCGGCCGGTGTGAGGACATGGGGAGCCTCCAGCCTTCCCCCGCACGTGCCTCCAGGCTTCCCGTGCATGCGCCTCCTGCACCATGCCGCCATTCTCGGCCACTCCACCCCCTTCCAACCTGGGACGGAGTGGAAGTGCCAACCAAGCTTACCCTGCGCACGCGTCCTGTCACAGCCAGGCAGTCTCGACCCCCCCCCTTACCCAAGCTGCCAACTTCACACCCGCTTAAGGTAAGTCACCCACCCACTGTTTCCCCTCACCCACTGTCTCCCTCCACCCACTCACCCACACACTGTCTCCCCCACCCACCCAATCAGTCAGTAAAAGTCAGTCAGTAACCCACCCACCTAGTCAGTCAGTAACACACTCAGTCAGTAGAAGTCAGTCACCCACCCAGTCAGTAACCCAAGTCACCCACCCAAAGTCAGTAAAAGTAAAAGTCAGTAACCGACCTACCCACCCAGTCAGTAAAACATTTACACCCCCACCCAACAATTATTAGGAATTCACATCCCGGGCACCGCCGGGTCTCTCAGCTAGTATATATATATTAAGGTTATGGTGGGTAAAAAAAGTGACAAAAACCCTCCACAGTAAAGCATAAAGCAGCTGTAAATATTCCTGTATATTCATTTGCATGTCTTAGACAGGTCTGCAACCCTGTCTTTCACCATTATCACCCAGCACACAGCACTTCCACTGCAGCAAGGGATTCTGGGAAATGACATGCAAATGAGCACACAGTGCCACCTTTTATCTCAAGCTCACATTACATGAGCAACCCTTAGCCAATGCATGCTGCTTTAGACACAGCTTTTAAGCAAGGACTTCTCCCAAGGGTTGCTCATGTAATGTGAGCTTGAGATAAAAGGTGGCACTGTGTGCTCATTTGCATGTCATTTCCCAGAATCCCTTGCTGCAGAGGAAGTGCTGTGTGCTGGGTGATAATGGTGAAAGACAGGGTTGCAGACCTGTCTAAGACATGCAAATGAATATACAGGAATATTTACAGTTGCTATATATATATATATAGTCCTCCGTGACTGTAGGTGCCTGTGCGGCTGACCGGCTATGAATTTTGGGGAGAAAAATCTCAGTGCTCGTAGGTGTGTGACCGCCGCAAAGCCCTGCGAAAGTGCGCCCTACAATTCAGCAAGGCACGCCCCCACCATACAGTACCACTAGGGGCTATCTAATGCTCTGCCTCTCCCCTCAGCAGCCGGAAAAAACCTACTTAAGAGTATGACATTATATTCTTCTTTTAGAGAGACACAGTTTAACATATTACAGAGTCTATGGGGTGATGATGATGATAATAATCATATTGGGATTAACCAATATGTGCAGAAGTGGCAGATCGATCCATTTTCAGGCCAAAATTCCCCAATGACCTTGATGGTGAATTCATGGTCGAAAATGGCCCAATTAACCGATTCGGCACATATAGAATAAGCCCCTTTTTCTCACCGTGGCTGCATCGTGGTAGGGAGGAAACAGGTTTTGTTTTTTTACATTGCTTCTGGTTATATCGTAAAGTGAGAATGTTTTGCTACAAAAAATATATTCATACAATCACAAAGCCCCGTTTCGCCCTCGAGTTGAAACCGTTCTTTTTTTGGTAATATATCTGGATAGAGTTGGATTCTAGAGCACATCCCTTCTATAGTAGACTTGGTTTTCATAGCAGCCAAACGATCTATTATGACTAATTGGATACAAGAAAAAGCCGCTTTTATAGTCTAGTTGAATAAGATCCTCTTCGCAATTCTCTCTTGTGAGATAATAATAACAATAACTATTTATATAGAGCGTTTCTCCCATTGGGACTCAACACGCGTCAGTTACAAAAAGGGAAAAAGGAGAAAACATTTAAGATTATAAAAGAGACCAAACACAAGGAAAGATACAATACAGGATGGGACGGTACTGTAGTTATTAATAGCCGGACAGGTTGTGGTTCATTAATTAATCCAGGTAGGTCTTGAGCCTGTGTTTATAGATTCCCAGAGAGGGGCCTCTCGAACTGTATGAGGCAGACTGGTCCAGAGAGTGGGAGCAGCGTGGCTAAAAGCTCGGGTGCCAAAGGAAGTCAAGGAGATGACTGCTCTGTCCTGGAATCCAGAACAACATTAAAAATACAATGGTCTCCATACAGTATATGGAAACGGCTTCTTTTCATTCAGATTGAAGTGTTTAAACACTTTAGATCTACTGCCTGCGTCTCAGAAAAACAACGACGAGGTTTACACTCCGGGTGCACACTCTAAGCTGTCTGAACACAAGTCTTCAATAAAACCATGTTGCATTTTGGTCGAACATTAAAAAGCGCAGCACAAGTTTGTTTTCTTGTGATTATCTACGGAGTGTTGCCAAGGGACGGATAAATATGTAACTTCCCTTTTTAGTTGAATTCTCCGCACCTGTAAAAAAAAAATGAAACCTCATAACCATAAAATGATGAAGACAGGGAATATTCCCAGGGAAACTACGACTGTAAAACTATCCCAGGTGAACAGGATAGAAAGAAACTGTAAAACGGAATAAAAGTAAACAGGGCTTTAGCTATGGAGAAGGAGCGGCTTAGTGAGTAACGACACTGACTGGCACTGAGTGTGACGCACGGGAAACTGGTTCAATTCCCGGTGTCGGTTCCATGTGACCTTGGGCAGTCACTTTATCTCCTTGTGCCTCAGGCACCAAAAACATAGATGGTAAGCTCCACGGGGCAGGGACCTGTGCCTGCAAAATGTCTCTGTAAAGCGCTACGTAAAACTAGCAGCGCCATACAAGAGCATATTATTATTATTAATAACCAAGGTGTTATAATCACTTGGAAGGGAGGTGGGAGTGGGGCGGAGGCTTTTGATTAGGGCAATTGGCCAAAGATACATTAATTCAGCTCTGTGTGATATGGTCAAGCCAATTGAATTAACCAATGTCTTAAAAAAAATTAATAGACTGCTAGCTCTGTGGGGTAGTATAGAAACTAGGGAAAAGAATGGATTGGGTACTGGTCTTTCAGGTGGGAAGGCACTTAACAGTTTAAGGGTCTGTGAAATAAAACAAGGCTAAAAATCTTTGTGGGACTAATGCAAATGTTACTTTAAATTACTGCTTAATATGTTGTGTGTAAGTAGCTCATTTCTAAAACTTCTTAAAATTGCTACGGCCCGTTATCCAGGGAGGTTTATGTCCAATCAGGCACGATAGGGATTTTTGTTGTTATGCATTTAGAAGCAAAATTTGAAACATCCCATTGTGGATGTGCACGTCGTCCCAAAAGACCATGCACACTCTACCAAATCTCCAGGTGAGGCATACAGGGAGACATAGGAGCAGTGTACCTCGGTATATTGTCCCGAGAAGATGCGAGATGAGAATGCCCCTACATCTTGGTTACTATACCCTAGTATGGTGGTTCCCAACAGGGGAACGGTTTGTGAGGCGTCTCGCATGGGGTTGGATCTGTAATATCGTATCCCAGGCAGTATATAGCGGGTTCCTGAGCCCGTGTGGGGACTGACTGCACACTTAGTAAAGACCCAAACTGCACCTTAGTGCGGGGGCTATCGCTGTCACTTACAGCAGGAGCATCCAAAGTCGCTCCCCACAATGCTTTGCATCCAAAGCAGCAAGGCATTGTTGGGCGTGACTCTGTAAACTCCCGCAGTGAGTGACAGCTATAGCACCACCAGGCTCATCCCTAGCGTATGTGTCACCCTTAGAGCAAGCACGTTTAAGGACGCCCCTCCCCCCCCCCCATTTTTGGGGGGACTTAATTAACCAGAGGCACTTTTCCCGGTAAGTACATCTGGAACCACGGGTTCCCTAGAGATGACATGGTTCAGCTCTGGAAACCCCCGTTTTTCCCCATCCATTAAAAAACAAAAGGGGGGGCCCCTCAGAGGAATCGCTGATCCTTCAAAGAGACAATCCGTGCAATAACCTACGTGTGTTTAAAAAAAAATAAAAAACAGTTTTGCAGTATTTGATAATACTTACTCCATTTAAAAAAGATATATTATTCAATTCTTCGTGCCATATTTAATGAGTCTTAATATGCTGATCATCCTTAATTTCTATAACAGGATTTAGCACACCTCCCCAGCAGTGCAAGATCTTTGTAACACTTTCGTGTTTGGGATAATCTGTTGCCAATATTCCCAGCAGTTTGAGCTACAAACTGTAACAATAGATAATGTTACAGTAGTCATATAAGAATATATTGAAGCTGCTGAGAACACTGACTGAAGCATTGATTGAAACTGAAAGGCAGCCATTTAGTGAACCCCAGGAAGCAGGATCTTTGCTGATCGAGCACGGGAGAACGAATCGATTGGCAGCGTAGGTAATTGCTTTTCAGTAAAGATAATCAAAGGATGTATATGTATGTGTGTATATATATCTATATCTATCTATCTATCCATATATATATATATATATATATATATATATATAAAGCAGAAAATAGCCGTGTTAGTCCAGTTGCGATAGTGCAGAATAAATTAGTTCTTCAGTATTCGGTGATACCTTTTTTATTGGACTAACAATTTATGTCATAGGACAAGCTTTCGAGAGTTATCCTCTCTTCTTCAGGTCAAGGTATATATATATATACACATATTAAAAATGATTCTATGAGCAATGCAGATAGATACACATTTAACACACGTGGTTATGGGCCAGTACCCACCTAGTCTAACTTTGAAAAGCATAACAGATTTTAATAGAACAGGGATCTTCAACTGGTTTTCCAAATTTCCCAGTCGGAGGGCCACATAGAGAAGTGTAATGTCATTGTGGATACATTTAAAAACATACATAATTATACTTCGGTTTGCTAGCATTTAGATCAGGGCCACCAACAGGCCAGCTTTTATGGATATCCGTGCTTCAGCGTAGGTGGCTCAATCAGTCCCAGCTTCCTCACAGGTGGCTCAATCAGTGGCTGTCTTTGACTGAGTCACTGATTAAGCCACCTGTGCTGAAGCAGGGATATCCATAAAAGCTGGCCTGTTAATGGCCCTTGAGGACTGAGTTTGAGACCCCTGACTTATCTGTACCATATTTATATTTTATATTACCTTGGTTTAAAAGTGAGTCCCAGTGTGAAAAATGTGCACTCAATTGTGTAGACAAGTACAACTAAATCAGCAGTTGCAAACAGCCCATGGGGTCACTCAGACGCCGCCCATGGGCGTGATTTGGCTCAGCGGTCACCAGTTGAAGAGCCCATAGAATATATGACATTAATGTATAATGACATTATATGGAGGCGCTTTATCAAACAGCTGTCTTCAATGTTTTGTATATTCACTGATAATTGACAATGTGCTTTTTACCCCCAACAAATATTTGCTAAGTAGGCCTGCCTTTGAACTCCTTGGCTACACAATGTGCCTGCAATGTGTTGAAGTCAGAGCCAGGGACCTTTAGAGGCAAAGTGCTTAATTACCCAAAAATAAAACCTCATCAAGGCTGTCACAGAAAAGAAGACAACAAGACCAAGATGGGCTGAGGGTATAGCCTTTGAAGTGGGTGAACCCAGCAGGAAACCCAGTGTCAACTCCTTATGACCTTGGGCAAATAACTTTATCTCCTTGTGCCTCAGGCACACACATTAGATTGTGAGCTCAACAGGTCAGTGACTCATTGCACCTGGAAACTTCTCTTTCCAGACGTACGTACAGTCAGCGCTACATAAGAAACAAATATTCCTATTATTACGTGGCTTAGGAAACAGGTATCAAGCTGAAAAAACATTTGACACAAAGTGGAAAAACTGCACATCCCTCTCAGTGATCAAGATTTGAGTGCAAGCTCTTCAAGCAAGTATGCAGTGCAGTTCTAGCTTGTCCAACTTAAAAAAAAATAGCTTTTTCCCCCCTCCCCTAATGCATTTTGTGCACTAGAAAATCATTCAGCATGTAACAAAGAAGTTCTCTCATTATCTGTTTTTAGCCGGAGTTTGAATAGTGCAACTGCCTGTCCTTGGTCGATGCTTATCAAAGAAGCTGCCAGTGCAGAAGCATGTCTAATTTTAAGTGAGCCCTCGCTAGCCGACTTCAAATTGATCACTCGTTTTACTTTCAGCAACTTGCAATTTCGGGGGGAAAAAAACCCTTTGATACTGCTCTTTAAAGAGCCACCCTTCCCTAATGGCAAGGTTTAAAAAAAAAAAAAAAAAAATGACCTTTTTGTGCGAAAATATCAAAGCACAGAAAAGTCTTCTTCTCAAGAACATTCGAATTAAAATGACCTTGACCGCGGAAACTTTTTTTCCCCCCTCGATGCCATTTTTGATGTGCCTTGGCTTTCTGGGATATAGAGATCGTCTCATGCTGCCGGCTGCACAATAAAGCATGTTACATGGAAGTTGTTATGCATTTCGTGAGGCTGTAATAGGCAATTCACTTAGGCTACGGCCCCAGCCACTGCGTGCACACGCGCGTCGGAGCACAGGCGGCGTGCAACAGTTTAAGCCGCGATCTGCGGTCCTGGGGTCGCGATGGGACGCGCGTCCAGAAAACAGCAGGGGGAACAAAACCAAGATTTTGGGCGGGGGCGTGGCCATGACATCACGCGGCTGGTTTACCCAAGCGTTTCAAGTTTCTCGTCTTTTGGCAAAGGTGGCGTATTGCAAATTCACGCCGTAGCGTGCGCAGCCGCGAGCAGTGGGGACGAGACCTTATAGCGGAGAACATACGTACCAGCTTCACGCTGCAAAGCCAGTAACCAACTTCGCACAGATGAGACGCAAAAGATCAAAAAAGCTCTCTGTGAGTAGGGTTACTGGCTCTGCACTTCTTTGACCAATACTGTGTTGTGTTGAAAAGCTGCGTAATACAGCAGCGAGAAGCTTATAGGGGATCCATGTTCAAATGGATAAGAAGCATAAAATTACACACTGTCATTACCCAGAATCCCTGTCTGCAGTGGAAGCACTGTACGCTAAGCGATAATGGAAAAAGAAAGGGTTGCAGACCTGTTGGAGACATGTGACTGTGCTCACATGTGATATTTTTATTTACAGCAGAGAACCTGAAATTCTGGAGTACTTCTTTGCTCTTCCTTGATATATTTCATTTTTATCTTAAAGCAACAACTGCTCCCATTTAAACCACCCGTTTTCTTTGAAATGAATGGGAAGCCGTGGGTCCTCGCAGCTGAACCGTGTTATTTTCAGTTCCGGGAACAGCCAGTTCCCAAAATACTTACAAGTAAAGTTACTGGCGTTCCATCCTGGTTTTTAAATCTCTGGCGTCACGCAGGCCAATAGGAAGCCACGACGGATGATGTTGTGGTTCCCATTGGCCTGTATCACGCGGGAGATCAGATTTAATCCGCCATTTTCTTTCCCCTGAGGAGACTGAGCGTTAGACCCTTCACCAGTAAGTATGTCGGGAACTAGGCAGCACCCAGAGCTAGACCGCACTGGTGCCACCCTTCCATAAAGGGAGTGGAGCGAAAGGAAAGATCCCTTTGACCCAATGCCCCACTGCAAACATACAGACACCCTGATGTGCACACAGTATTACACGTGAACATACTGATACATAAAGACTCTGCCTAGCCCTATACACATACAAAGTTATACTGTACATACATTCAATGAGGTACACACATTTGCACATGCACACTCATCAACCACACAGGCCGTTATATATCACTGACATTGTCAGCTTGTGTTTTTTTTACTTATTAAATCTTTAATATATCCTCGTGTCGGCTCCTTGTGACCTTGGGGAAGTCACTGAGCCTCAGGCACCAAAATCATAGATCGTAAGCTCTGCGGGACACGGACTGTGTGTGTCACATTCCTATGTGCTGCGTACTGCGCGCTGTGCGGTTATTGTGACGCGCTTTGAGTCACACTGGGAGAAAAGCGCTACATGAAATAGTTATTATTATTATGGCTGCTATGTTTCTGATATAAATGTGTTGAGAAAGCATGGATGATTTATACATGAAATGCAAACACAGCTACAGATTACATCCTAAAAAAAGTCATCAACAATGGCAAAATCCAAAAGATATAAAATAAAACTTTAATAATATGAAAAATTATTTAAAAAAAACAAAACACACACACATACAAAATGTAAACATTTAGGTGAATATATAAATAATACAAAATACTGTATGTGATTTATACACATGGTTAGATTCAATCGCAACATTATAAAAGACAAGCATAGCTTTGGATTGCACAATGTATTAAAAAAAAACCCAAGTGGGATTTTCCATCATATTAACTCCTCTGTTGCCCAAGGGCTTAAAAGGTGACAATAGAAATGAAAAAAAAAAGACAAATAAGGTAGTTAAAAATACATTGAACGGAGATGAAGAAATGTTGTTAGGAAATGTGGACATATTTTGAAGTTATGTGCTATTTTTATTAACAAGATTGTCAGAGTTCTCACAGTTTGATTGACAAGGTCGCCGAGGTTTCTCCGCCATGTCCTGACGCACAGGTCACCTATTCATTGCCTGCAAATATAAATATTACCAAGCTACTAAATGATATATAGGAAGTTAAAGGGTGTAGATCAGGGGGAGGGAGGGGGGGGGGCAACTCCAGTTTTCAAGGGCCACCAACAGATCAGGTTTTCAGGATATCCCTGCTTCAGCACAGGTGGCTCAATCAGTGGCTCAGTCGTTCACTGCACCCCAATGCTGAAGCAGGGATATCCTGAAGCAAAGATATACCCGTATCCTGAAAACCTGACCTGTTGGTGGCCCTTAAGGACTGGAGTTTCCCACTCTTGGTGTACATAATGTAATACATGATATACATAAGTGTGTTAAACTTACGGCAAATCCGTTATATGGACGGTAAAAAGACTACCGCCCATATTTACTAAGGAGTGCTACTCCATAAGACCCCTTCCATGCTGGATGATACCTTGGGGAATTGGTGGGGGGGTTCATATTTGCTAAGCCGTGCGGCCAGGTGTCTGGGGAAGTAGTACGTATCGTGTTCCATAACGCACACAGTTTTCACCTGTTTGTTCCTGTGACAATGTCACATATGTTTCTATTTTCTTCAGGTTCCTGTAATTTGAATCTTATCTGTTCGTTCCCTTTCATCCAATTAACGATGGCAACTTAATTAGATTACACAAAACATTAAAGGAATATGCAATGCCTCCCGTTCGTTCTGTGATGCCCAACACGGGGTTCAGGAAGCCCTACGGGTTTGCCAAAAAATATATGTATTATAGGATCGCAGGCAGTATAGCAAGGTCCTGATCACGTGTGGGGACTGCGCACTTAGCGTGGGGGTTATCGCTGCCACTTACAGCAAGGGCTTCCAAGGCCGCTCTCCCACAATGCTTTGCATCCACAGCAGCAAAGCATTGTGGGGCGTGACTTTGGAAGCTCCCGCAGTGAGTGACAGCTATACCCCCCATGCTGCCTGCACACACTGAGGGGCAGTTTGGGGGATTATTAAGCGTGTGTCCCCCCCCCCACGAGCCCAGGACATTATAATGCCTGGGATCGGTTGTTAGCGATAGTCTGATGAGTCGGCAATAAGATTTATCAATGAAGGGCTCGCAGAACGTATTTTCAAGCAGGAGGGCGCTGTGTAAACAAGGTTGGGGACCGCTGGTCTAGTTTATGACTGTTCCTTTTATCTCCTGGGCTCTTAGAAAGACACTGCCATAAGCGTTATTTTCAGTACGAGACTGGAAGGTGGAGTTGCAGTGATGGGGGATACCCAGCATGTATCCTCTGACAAACCTCTGGGATAAACCTCCTGCTTGTGCTGCTGTAAACGCAACGTTAGATTCCCACCCATGACAAAAGGTAAATGTTTTTGCACTTTGAAGTTAGCATTTGTAAGAGTAATAATTTAGTAATCACATTGGTTATTAAGGGTCTGACTCATTTGCTCGGTCTGGCAGCTGTGTTTTGGGGCTTCTGTTTCATCATGAGCCCTGAGTGGAGGCCTAGACTTGTAATGCACTTGTACCATGCTCTAAAACTCCCTGACTAAGCACTGTGGTTGAGAAAGGGGTGGGCAGGCCCTCAAAGGCTCTGTTCACAGAAGACAAGGTGCTTTTTACTTTGAAATCCTTAATTAATCTCTCAAAACTCCCCCCCAGCGAAATAACACAGGTAGAAGGCATAAAACAACCTCGGCACGCTGTCATATCCAGCCCTCTTACCTTTTGTTCTGATTAGTGTTGAGGTCTTCCTGAAGCACCTGGGCTCGCTTCTGTAGAAAGTTCACCTGGGAAACATACAAGACGGTCAGGATTCCTGAGAATGGACATGCTCCATTTTTGGTTACATCTTCAGTCTCACACATTCAGAGATATACTGGACGGCCAGAGAAACAGGGAAGTCCCCAGTGTACCCACATCCCTGGTGGGCTCCCCAACAGGCAGCAGACAGGAGAGGGGGGAATAGGTTGTCCCGGGAAAGATGTCCCACTAGGCCAGCGGAGGAAGGGGCTCCCCAGACCGACAGACACTGGAAGACAGTATCATGCTCATCTTGTGTGATTGTAATAATCCAAAACATCTTAGCAAGACGAGGAGGTATTTTAACTAGACAGATACACTGATGTATACATGGGAAGGCATTGGGAGATAAAGGGGGTTATGCATTTAATTCCGATAGTGCCAATCGTGCACTATCACAAGGAAACTTCCAAGAACTTGAATTTGAGGTCCTGTGCAGTAGGGCCCAATCGTCACAAAACCAGAAGCAAATACACGATACAGCCAAATTCTGGGTACATTGACTTTTCGGACACCTGGTGAAGGTAATTCTCCGAAGCATGATTTTTATAATAGAGGATATATATTTGCCTCTGGGTTTCAGCATGGGGCTGCTGCATTGTTTAAGACCAATATCCTAACCGACTAGGCTACACAACTGCCCTAAAATAAACTGGAGACAAAACACAACACTGGGTTTCACAGCATTGCAGACACCCCCTATTTACGCACCCGGGCCTGTGATACACCTTTCTTTCAACGTCCCACCCAGCCCAAGGATTCTCCAACCTTTCCTCATGGGCAACTTTAAGGTCAATAATCATTTGGAGGTCCACCATAGTTACACTCAGATATGTTATCAACATATATATATATATATATATATATATATATATATATATATATATATATATATATACACACATATAACATATTTCAAAAATACTGCACCCAAATTCATAAATCAGCTTTCAGTAGCGTTAGAAAAAGGCACAAATTGCACAAGGATGCAGTACGAAGGATTTCCGTGACCAACACTACTGTTTTTCGGGACCACGTTTTAAGTACCACGGATTTTACCAATCACTGAGAACCCAATGGCTGGGACTCTTGATATACCGTACCCCAATACAGCATAAACAGCCAGTAGACGCTTGACCCGGGTGTGATATCCCGCATCTTGGCTTTGTGAATCCCAGATAAGGTTTGTGCTTCAATGCTAAGGTTTTATCGTGTATGGTCCAACACTGGATTAAAACCAGGTGATCCCACCTGCATACCTGAGGCAGAGGAGAGATGCTCTCTTCCTCCCCTCGACACGCTGTCCTGCTGGAGACAGAGCGCTCTCAAGTATAAGGCAGACAATGCTGGTCTATTAACACCGCGACAGGTGCCAGGTTTCTAAGGAGGAATCCCAGCAATGTGAAAATGCCAGGGTAACACCTGTGTGTTGCCGGCTGCGTGTGTATCTTGCTGCCAAGATAAATGAAAGGTAAGGAGGCTAAGCCCCTTTGCCAGCAGGGATTTGGCAGTGAATTGTGCGAGAAGGGTAACAAGAGGAAATGTAAACGACATTTCTAGAAAGATATATTTTTGGGGGGTCAGGTGTGGGCCGAGATTCAACAAAATGTGATGTGAGGTATCGCGCCTGACCTGTCTGTGAGGTATCGCGCTCGACCTGTCTGTGAGGTATCGCGCTCGACCTGTCTGTGAGGTATCGCGCCTGACCTGTCTGTGAGGTATCGCGCCCGACCTGTCTGTGAGGTATCGCACCCGACCTGTCTGTGAGGTATCGCGCCCGACCTGTCTGTGAGGTATCGTGCCCGACCTGTCTGTGAGGTATCGCGCCCGACCTGTCTGTGAGGTATCGCACCCGACCTGTCTGTGAGGTATCGCGCCCGACCTGTCTGCCATTCAATACAATGACAGTTAGCGCCAGATTGACTTTGATGACTCGCGGCCTCTGAGATAAATGAATTGGTTGATCTGTTACCTTGTAAAGGCAGGAGACAGCCCTCCAGGGAGACTTGTGCAGAAAGATGCGCGGGTTTGTTGAGGGATCGCCGTTCCTGTCCTGCTCCTTATCTTGACGATCCCTTATCCGCTGCAGGGCCGTCTCCTTATCTGTCTTTACGTATGGTATTTATTTATAAATAAATGGTACTCCCTTAGGCCGCGATTATAGTGACGGCGCGCGCCTTGCTTACAATGTAGTTGCCTGTAGTGCGTGCGACCGCGCGGAAGAGAGACGGCGTGTTGGAAAGACAAAATATTTTGTCTTTCAAGTGACGGCCGCGTGACGTCCGCATCACGTGAAGTGGTTCAGCCAATGAGGGCGAACCGCTCACGTGACGTCACGGCCACACCTCCCGCCTGCAGTGCATGTTTCGTGCGCGCGCCACGTCTCGTGGTCACGCGAGCATGCACTATAATCGCGGCCTTACTGAGGAAGGCGGTGCTTCCCTGGCAGTGTTGATGGAGGAACTGTGAGTGCTTCTGTTTTCTATGTGAACACAATCTGTTCGCTTGACAGATGCCAAGAGCTCTTTAGAGCAGGGGGTGCTCAACTCCAGTCTGCAAGCCCCCCGTCAAATGGCAGGTTCTCGGGATATCCCAGCTTCAGCACAGGTGGCTCAATCGGTCCCTGCTTCAGCATAGGTGGCTCATTTGGTCCCTGCTTCAGCACAGGTGGCTCAATCAGAGGCTCAGTCTTTGACTGAGCCACCTGTGCTAAAGCTGGGATATCCTGAAAACCTGAAATGTTGGGCGAGGGGCAGGGGGTGTTGAAGACTGGAGTTGAGCGCCCGTGCTTTAGAAAACCACGTGTCCCAGCACACGATCAGCTCCCAATGTACCTCCTTAAGTAAGAGCAAGATATTCTTATCCATGGCAACTTATTCAATCCTTCAGACGTCTCGTCTCTCTTTTCTCTGAGCACCTCTTGCCTAACTAAGAGATATGGGTAAAACCTTCCAGCACGTCGGTACATTTTGGATTATTGCGACTGGCGAAATATTCCCAAATATGTGACATTTTGTTAAAAATCAGTGACAGCTAACTTTAACTTAGGGCCTGATTTAAACTTTTCTGAAGCATCCAAAAGCAACGTGGAACATATAAAATCTGTCCCTTAGAGAGAACTTTGACATCTAACACCTGTCAAATACAGTACTCTGGCAAATTTAGGATAAGTTTGGCGAATTTAGGATAAGTTTGGCGAATTTAGGATAACTATGGCGAATTTAGGATAACTTTGGCGAATTTAGGATAACTTTGGCGAATTTAGGATAACTTTGGTACAACACCTGTTATTAAAACTGCAAAAATTAACATACAGCCCTTGCTCCTTTTGCCAAGGAAATCAGGACAGACTCCCACATCTTTACTTATTACTGTTACAATGTATGTTCATTATTTTATAGGTTTCCTTGATTCAACACTATTGTACTGCGCTATGGCAGGGGGGCGCAAACTATTTTCCCTGCGCCCCCCTGCCGGCGGTCACCTCACCCCGCGCCCCCCCCCCCCCTCACCTTGGCTCTGGCGTCATGACGTCACATTGCCATAGCAACGTGACGTCACATGACCTCGCTGCGCCATTTGACGCAGCGTTGCCATGGCGTCGCGTGTGGAACCAAGGTAAGTAAAGGTTTACAGAGGCCCTGCAGCTCCCCCGGCACTTAATTTAAGTGCCTTCGTGAAGCGCGCGGGGCCTCTGTAAACCCCCCTGTTTACGCACCGCTGCGCTATGGCATAGGTTGGCGCATGATATTAATTATATTACGTCGTTTACCTGTGATTTCAATGACAGGATGGTGTCTTCGAGTTCCTGCCTCATGGCAAAGGGCATCAGACCTTTAATCCTCATCTCGTATTCCTGACGTATGTGGGTCATCTTTAATACAGAAGACAACAAGGTAAACGTGATAGCATCGCCCCCCGAGTGGTTCAAATCCACTGTGTCACCAGATCCTAGCCTAGGGGCAAATCCCTATCTCCCTCCATTCAAGACACCAAAATTAGATTAAAAGTTCTATGATCGTTTTATTTTATTCTAATTATTATTATTAATATAAAAAAATATACTTTAACATTAAATAAAAAAAATCCCACTTGTGAGCACATTCACATGTCTGAAACAGGCCTGCCTTCCCCCAATATCATACAATGCACCCACGGCAGCGGGGATTCTGGGTAACGACATGCAAATGAGCACCATCAGTGTGCCACTCTTTTTTTTTTTTTAACATTACAAATATTATTATTGCCACTAAGCCAGGGGCGGCCAACTCTAGTCCTCACGGGCCACCAACAGGTCAGGGTTTAAGGATGAAGACTGAGCCACTGATTGAGCCACCGGTGCAGAAGCTGGGACTGATTGAGCCAACTGTGCTGAAGCATTGACTGATTGAGCCACAGGTGCTGAAGTAGGGATATCCCTAATGCTTGACCTGTTGATGGCTCTTGAGGACTGAAGTTGGTCACCACTGCACTCGGCCATTCCATCGGTCCAGAGAGCTCATAAATGCATAACACATCTCACCCTTCAGCGTACAAACATCCCCCCCCCTCCAATCATGCTGCACTGTCTGTAATTTAGGACATCTGTACTCGTTTGGATTGAGGACACACTGTGGCCTCTCACAACCTGTGAAAAATTCCACCCCTGTTTTTGATCTGCCCCAGGATGGGCGCGTGCTCTCCTCTCACCCCGTACTATGCCCCAGGAGTTTTTTCTTTTTTCATGCCTCGTCAAGAAACATTTGTGATTCTTCGCAGTGATTGCAAGTGAATAAATCCTGCCCCCTCTAACCCTCCCAGCAGGGATTTCGGCTCGCGGAACCCTCCCGAACTCTACATGCACGCGGATTTCTCACAGGGTTGCAAAACAGTCGTGAATATGTATGTATATGTGAGATTTGCCGACCACACCAGTGTCAGAACGGCAAGCGGTCTCTAGAATTCAACTCGGTGGCATGAACGCGACATGCACCTCCGTGCTCTGAACGCGACATGCACCTCCGTGCTCCGAACGCGACACGCACCTCCGTGCTCTGTACGCGACATCCACCTCCGTGCTCTGAACGCGACATGCACCTCCGTGCTCTGTACGCGACATCCACCTCCGTGCTCCGAACGCGACATGCACCTCCGTGCTCCGAACGCGACATGCACCTCCGTGCTCCGAACGCGACATGCACCTCCGTGCTCCGAACGTGACATGCACCTCCGTGCTCTGAACGCGACACGCACCTCCGTGCTCTGAACGCGACATGCACCTCCGTGCTCTGAACGCGACATGCACCTCCGTGCTCTGAACGCGACATGCACCTCCGTGCTCTGTACGCGACATCCACCTCCGTGCTCCGAACGCGACATGCACCTCCGTGCTCCGAACGCGACATGCACCTCCGTGCTCCGAACGCGACACGCACCTCCGTGCTCTGAACGCGACATGCACCTCCGTGCTCCGAACGCGACACGCACCTCCGTGCTCTGAACGCGACATGCACCTCCGTGCTCTGAACGCGACACGCACCTCCGTGCTCCGAACGCGACATGCACCTCCGTGCTCCGAACGCGACACGCACCTCCGTGCTCCGAACGCGACATGCACCTCCGTGCTCCGAACGCGACATGCACCTCCGTGCTCTGAACGCGACATGCACCTCCGTGCTCCGAACGCGACACGCACCTCCGTGCTCCGAACGCGACACGCACCTCCGTGCTCTGAACGCGACATGCACCTCCGTGCTCCGAACGCGACATGCACCTCCGTGCTCTGAACGCGACATGCACCTCCGTGCTCCGAACGCGACACGCACCTCCGTGCTCTGAACGCGACACGCACCTCCGTGCTCCGAACGCGACACGCACCTCCGTGCTCCGAACGCGACACGCACCTCCGTGCTCCGAACGCGACATGCACCTCCGTGCTCTGAACGCGACACGCACCTCCGTGCTCCGAGTGCGACATGCACCTCCGTGCTCCGAACGCGACACGCACCTCCGTGCTCTGGATAGAATGACTGCTTTCCACTGATGGATTTGAAAAGAAAGTGGGAGACTTCAGATACTGATAATCAATCTGGTTTGCTACCTGGTAGTGATAACATAAAAATACTTGTTGACATCTCACTGTCCGAGCACCAATTACGTAAGGTGATCAACTCCAGTCCTCAAGCCCCCCCAACAGGTCAGGTTTTCAGGATATCTCTGCTTCAGCACCGGTGGCACAACCAGTCCCAGCTTCAGCAGAGGTGGCGCTCAATCAGAGGCTCAGTCTTCGACTGAACCTCTGATTGAGCCACCTGTGCTGAAGCTGGGATATCCTGAAAACCTGACCTGTTTGAGGGGGGGGTGGAGGCTGGGAGGGAGGCGCTTGAGGACTGACTTGAGCACCGCTTATATAAGGCAGTGAAATCCATGCTTAGCTTTTGATCACAATGTTGAAACATTGCCACGATAAAGCAATAATACAGTTTAATTACAAACACCAGCCTTTTTTTTAAGGCATCAATCACTACGTTTCAGCCTACTTTGCCAATAGCTGCATTTAGTCCTATGGGTGCCCGCACTTATAGACAGGCAGTTCCGCAATTGGCTTCCCTAGAAACATTCAACCCCAACAAAAAGTATTATATTCACTTGCTATCTTCCGTTGTAAAATGTACTATTTTCCGATTTTCTAAGGCCGGAGTAATTCCAGTCTAGCAATGACTGTGCTTGGCCTGTTTGGCTAACGATGGATGCGTAACTATACTTGCAGCCCGGGCAACGATCATCGTTGCCGGCGAACACTCCCGCGGCATTCTCCTGGCTGCAGGCAACCCATAGGCTAACACTGAGGCTCTGGGGTCGCCAGCAGCTGTCTCCTGCCGTGGAGCCGCTGGGAATATTTCCTGCGGCTCAGGGAATCCAATCCTGGCTACATCTGGAGTTCTCACTCGCATTTTTATTTGTTTCCTTTTTCAAACTGTATCTATATTTAGAATATTTTTTTTTCCGGAAACTCAACGCCCCCCGCCCCTTCTCGCCGAACCCTGAGATATTAGCGAGGTTTATCTCCGGAGAAACCCCCGACCCACGTTCTGTCCATAGCTAAATTGGGCAGGTTTGCTTCTTTAAATAAAACAACAAGTCCTGGATCGCCAGGTTCTGTGCAAGTACAGTAGTTTACAAAACGCAAAAGAAACCAGGTAAAGATGGTAAATACACTCCAAAGCATGTGGTTACCATGGAGGCATCAAAAGTCTATTTTATTTTATTTTTAAACCGTAATCTTGTCTTAATGTGTACAATTTAGAGCATGAGGGGCTAACGTCAGTCGCCAAGGGCCACCAACAGGTCAGGGTTTCAGAATATCCCTGCTTCAGCACAGGTGCCTCAATCAGCAGCTCGGGCAATGACTGCACCACCTGTGACGAAGCAGGGATATCCTGAAAACCTGGCCTGTTGGTGGCCTCTGGGGACTGGAGTTGGCCGCCCCTGGTTTAGAGAATAGAAGGGAGAGGGGGGATATGATTGAAACCTTCAAATTGACAAAGTGGTTCAACAATGTGCAGGAAGGAGAGAGAGAGAGAGAGAGAAATAGAGAGAGAGAAATAGAGAGAGAGAAAGAGAAAGAGAAAGAGAGAGAGAAAGAGAAAGAGAAAGAGAAAGAGAAAGAGAAAGAGAGAGAGAGAGAGAGAGAGAGAGAGAGAGAGAGAGAGAGAGAGAGAGAGAGAGAGAGAGAGAGAGAGAGAGAGAGAGAGAGAGAGAGAGAGAGAGAGAGAGAGGAGAGAGAGAGAGAGAGAGACACACAGAGACAGAGACAGAGAGAGAGAGAGAGAGAGAGAGAGAGAGAGATATGCTAAAACAAGAGCTCATTCTCTGAAGCTGGAGGGCGGGAGGGCGGGAGGAAAGTAAGTAAGCGAGGAAGTACTTCTACACAGAAAGAGTGGTGGGTTCATGGTACAGCCTCCCAACAGAGGTGGTAGGGGGCCAACACAAAAGGGGAAAGAAAGCAACAATCGAATAGGGTCTGAGGTATTACGGCAGGGTAGGAAAAGAATGGCAGGTCTCTCATATATACGGTCAAATTATATAGTGGGCAGGCGATTCTTATATACGGTCAAATTATATAATGGGCAGGCGATTCTTATATACGGTCAAATTATATTATGGGCAGGCGATTCTTATATACGGTCAAATTATATTATGGGCAGGCGATTCTTATATACGGTCAAATTATATTATGGGCAGGCAATTCTTATATACGGTCAAATTATATAATGGGCAGGCGATTCTTATATACGGTCAGATTATATAATGGGCAGGCAATTCTTATATACGGTCAAATTATATAATGGGCAGGCGATTCTTATATACGGTCAAATTATATTATGGGCAGGCAATTCTTATATACGGTCAGATTATATAATGGGCAGGCAATTCTTATATACGGTCAAATTATATTATGGGCAGGCAATTCTTATATACGATCAAATTATATAATGGGCAGGCGATTCTTATATACGGTCAGATTATATAATGGGCAGGCAATTCTTATATACGGTCAAATTATATTATGGGCAGGCAATTCTTATATACGGTCAAATTATATTATGGGCAGGCAATTCTTATATATGGTCAAATTATATTATGGGCAGGCAATTCTTATATACGGTCAAATTATATTATGGGCAGGCAATTCTTATATACGGTCAAATTATATTATGGGCAGGCAATTCTTATATACGGTCAAATTATATTATGGGCAGGCAATTCTTATATACGGTCAAATTTCTATGTCTGACTTTTTTTTTAAATGGTGCCAATCACTTGGATTTCACACATCAAACATGCCACTGACATTAGTTCACTTTGCCACGGTCCCTTTAGGTCAGAATATGACTCCAATTGCATATTCAGCTACTTCGTGCTTTTACATCTCCTCTAGCCAATGTCAAATCCAGCACTGGCTCAAGCTTGACTTTTAATATGCAGCCAAGTGGCAACTCGCGTCCCAGCACGTTCCTCCCACACTGCAAAGCTGCAGCGGTGAGCAGCACGGAAAACGTCCCCCAGCTCTGCACTGTTCTTCATCTGATCCACAAATAAGCCGGACAGGATATAGATTCCAAACGTGACATAAGCAAATGTATGTTATTGTTTCTACAACTGCTTAAATCAGGGGTGCTCAACTCCAGTCCTCAAGCCCCCTCTCCTCCCCCCCCACCCGGTCAGGTTTACAGGATATCCCAGCTTCAGCACAGGTGGCTCAATCAGACTGATTGAGTCACTTGTGCTGAAGCTGGGACTGATTGAGCCACTTGTGCTGAAGCAAGGACTGATTGAGCCACTTGTGCTGAAGCTGGGACTGATTGGACCACCTCTGCTGAAGCTGAGATATCCTGAAACCTGACCTGTTGGGTAGGGGGGGAGTTGAGGACTAGAGTTGAGCACCCCTGGCTTAAAGCATCGCAGTGTTCTTCTGCAGCCAGGATAAATATCTCTTGTGCCAAGAGGCTCGGTGAGGGTGGGACTGCTGCAGCACTGGATGTCCACATTCAGAAATGCAACGCATTTGCTGAATGAGTCAAAAGCTCCCTTTTCCACTCGAGGAGACGGACAACTCGAGTGCTGCAGGTAGGGGTTCGGGGGTCACTTTGTATCCACAAGGCTAGTCTCCCAGTGCCAAAAAAAGTACCGTAAAGGAGGTTATTGCAAAATTCGATTCTAACACCCCAACGAACTTTGAGGGTCAGATTTTAAACCAGCCCATCCTTATCCCATACCAGTGTCAATCAGTCTTACTGAGATATACTGGATTGGCAAAACAGGCAAAGCATTTAGCCATGTAACGATCACATGATCATTTCTTAGCTGAAATTATGACATTTCAACCCCAAAATCTAATCCATTAAAAGAACTGTAGCACATTCTGCAGTACTGGAATACACAATGCATTAAGGATAATGTACATTTGGAAGAACGCTGCAGTGATTCCAAAACTGGCAGCGATATTACAGTGGCACTGAAACAAGGGTCCAACATTTGTCTCAAATTGAAAACTGCTGGGAGATTCTGCGGTATATTATTAGATCACAATGAGGACAAATAAAGGTGGGTTCTAAAAGATCTCATGATGGAATTGGTATAAATGAGCCATAAAAAGATAAAGGGATCTGCCCTTGGGAAGGAATTTATTTTTCCCCTTATGAGATATCATTGGATGATGTGTCACTGGGGTTTCTGTTTGCCTTCCTCTGGATCAATATACTGTAAGTACGGATATGGGATAAATATCTGTCTAAATTTAGCATAGGTTGAACTTGATGCACGTATGTCTTTTTTCAACCTCATCTACGATGTAACGATGTAACTATGCAAGAACTGGAACAAGCAGCCCTCTCCCCCACTTCACAGACTAAATGAAAGTCTATTTATCTGTAAAGAACAGATCCCCTCGAGATAGCGGAAGTTAGTGCACCCATTGATCCCAGTCTTCAAGTAGCCTAGGATTGAATGACCGCTAAAAATGTATTGCTCCTATATTTGTAAAGTTATCCCTTGTGTGCAAGGCGAGGGGGTTGGGAAACGGGCCAGCTCTCGTCTAAACCCCGGCTTAAGGGAATTTCTGGATCGCTGAAATAATGACTTCCCAAAATAGCACGCTGGGGTCTGTAAACGGACCGGAGAGATCTCGGGAATACCGCAAAGGTACGCTGGCAGGCAGCACAGCAAACTATGCTTTTGTATGGGCTCCAGATAAGATTCCTAGCTGAGAAACATTGGCTAACAACAAGGTAATGTATACAGCGTCTATTTGTGTGCTAGGTTTTCATAGATGTCAGTAAGAGGCTGGCCCGGTAATTGGAAATGAACTTAACCTTTCAATCCAGCACAAGTTTAACCTTTCTATTGCTAAGAAGGTCTCTTAACCCCTTTGGTACAAAAGGGGTAACGTTGCAACAGTGACTCACTACAGTTTATTAACCATCAAGCTTTGTAAGCTGTTTGGAACAATATCATCCTTATTTTATCCAATACTGAATGACAGTTTGGGAGATAAAGACATTTCCTTATTGTTGAACTAGATTATTGATAGAGGGAAGTAAAACAAATAATAGTTGAAGGGTTAATCGGGGAGTTAGGACTTTTCATCCCTTCCTTTAGAGCAAGGAAGGCTTTTACTGTAGTGCAGAAGTTGGCGTTTGGATAAAGTGAAAAGCACTTGGCACAAAACAACTTCTCTACCAAATGTTCCATCATTTCAGATGTGTTTAACAGATTTGCAAACGGAGGCCCGGAAACCCTAACTGTAAAAACCACAATAAGCAAATATCACAGAATATCCAATGCACACCGAAGGGGATAAGATCTTGGAACCAAGAACTTGGTGCTGGTTCCTCACTCCGGAATGGAATGAAGGACACTTAAGCAAAGGGATTCGGTGAAACGAGATCCCCCAATAGCTTGAAGATTGCTAGGGGCCGATTCTTCAAATGAGCTATTACTGTTCTTTGCTGAAAAGCATAACTCATCCTCACCTTTATCACAAACAATCTAGACATTTGAGACTATTGGAAGGGTGTGCGACTCGTGATTGCTATCTCAACTGATCACATGCCGGGTGGTGAAATCACTAGTATCTAGCAGAGGTTGTGTGATGGAGGGAGCTAACGAAGAATGTAACCTTGTCCTGCTTTATAATTAGAGGCACCATAGAATTAAATACACGGATCACTTTGTTGACTACAGCAGTTTGAGTAATCTACAAACGTAAAAAATAAATACAAATATTTTCATTTACGGGAATACTTGCCAAGCTTAGATCCACAACCCAAAACGAAAATGTCGTTTAAAGCAGCAATAACCCTTCCCCAGAAGCTTATATGAGTTTGAATGGGAGTTAGGTTGGGCTACAGCGTAGCACCTTTTAGTGAATATGGGCCATAATGTGAGAATCCTGCCCCCTGAGCAAGTCCCGCTCTTTTGTTTAAAATATAAAATATGTTTTCCTAGTGTAAAAATTCATGATTGAAGCTTCTGAGGTTAACATGGTCACCTTTAGACTGCACTGGGGAGAGCTTCATTTTAACCTCCCATATACTAAATATTTGAAATACTCCTGAATGAAGCATCAGGTTTTACAAACTGCGTTGGAAAGGGCAAGCAAAATGGCGACCAACACAGGCTGCTGTTTTAAGGAAGAAAACTCTTAATCACGAATACCTTGAACCCAAAACTACCTCTTGTCTTCTACCGCTCTCCAGACTTGTGTTACTAACCTACCTGACTTCTCCACTATCCTTCAGATACCACAAAGCCAGATGTCTAGGTGTCATAATTGACCCCTCTTTCTCCTTGATACCATGCATCCAGTACGTCACCAATTCCTACCATTGCTAAAACACGCCCGTTCCTTACCACACAATGCCCCAAAGTTCTAATTCCTGCACTTTTAATATGCCGACTGGGCTACTGTAATCTGCTGCAAGTTGTTTAAAAACGGAGGGTATAACACTCCTACGCGTTTCGTGCGTGAGCGCACTTTATCATCCTTGTTACCTTGAGACATTATTGGGGAGGATACAGTGAGTACTTTTATGGTTTCTGCCTTTAGGACTATCCCAACGAGGAGGGGAAGGGTATAAAATAGATACCACTGATATCATTATACCGTGGATTTATATGCCCCATATGTATATGTCTCCTGATCATCATACAATGATTATCATCATACTTTTGACCTAGTACTTGAGCACCTGAACCACTGACGCACATATCCTATCGATATATCCATATCAACCAGAATCAAATTCTAGGTCCTACTTCCCCCCTACAAAGCTGTCCGACACAACTCTCCCTCTACATTTTCAATCTAATCCCCAGGCACTCTTCCACACGCAGTCTCCGCTCGCCAAATGAAGCGTTGTCATAACATCACATATGCACAAAAGTCCATTATGGTAAAGCGGGGACTTCTTAAAGCTGCATTAGTAAAATAATACTTAAACTTGGTGTTACTCATATCCAAATCCTAAAATAGATACTTTAACAAGGTCTGAATGGTTGAACCCACAGTTAGGCATGGTTTATATCGAACAGACAAGATAGAGACATTAGCGAGACTGACATTGGTGCCCTATTTGGTGGTATGTATAAGCAAGCAAGCATATAACTAAGAATTATACTCTGCTTTATAATGGATTTTTTACTATTGTTCTTTTATTTATATTACTCTCGAACTCATTATTATTATTATAGTTATGATATCCTATGACAAGGATTTAAGGCCTTTTCTAAAGATACAACGTTGTAATAGGATGCTTCTTATTTAGTGTGAGAATATAATCCTGTTGCAAGACAGTATTCTGAGCCAAAAGGTGTGACCCCCATTAAAGGGGTGGCCAACTCCAGTCCTCACGAGCGACTAACTGGTCAGGTTTTAAGAATATCCCTGCTTCAGCACAGGTGGCTCAGTCAGAGCCAACGACAGGGGGGGAAGCCGGGACACCGGTTCAAGGCCCGGCGGCTAAGGGGGACCCGGCCGGCACTTGAAGTCGGGCCCAACTTGGAGGGATGGGAGAGAAAGAGGTGGGGTGTGGGGGAGAGAAAGAGGTCGAGTGTGGGAGAGAAAGAGGTGGGGGTGTGGGGGAGAAAGAGGTGGGAGGGGTTGGTGAGAGAGAGGTGGGAGGGGTTGGTGAGAGAGAGGTGGGAGGGGTTGGTGAGAGAGAGCTTGGAGGGGTGGGGGGAGAGAGGTGGGGGGAGAGAGGTGGGAGGGGTGGGGGGAGAGAGGTGGGAGGGGTGGGGGGAGAGAGGTGGGAGGGGTGGGGGGAGAGAGGTGGGAGGGGTTGGTGAGAGAGAGGTGGGAGGGGTGGGGTGAGAGAGAGGTGGGGTGAGAGAGAGGTGGGAGGGGTGGGGTGAGAGAGAGGTGGGAGGGGTGGGGGGAGAGAGGTGGGGGGTGGGAAAGAGGTGGGGGGTGGGAAAGAGGTGGGGGGAGGGAGAGAAAAGTGGGAGGGTGGGGTAGAGAGGTATGGGTGTGGGGAGAGATGGGGGGTGTGAGGGAGAGAGGTGGAGGGGTGGGAGAGAGAGGTGGGTGTGTGGGGGAGAGAGATGGGGATGTGGGGGAGAGAGGTGGGGTTGTGAGGTGGGGGTGTGTGAGAGGTGGGGGTGTGTGAGAAGTGGGGGTGTGTGAGAGGTGGGTGTGTGGAGGAAAGAGGTGGGGTGTCGGAGAGAGAAGTGGGGGTGTCGGAGAGAGAAGTGGGAGTGTGGGGGAGAGGTGGGGTGTGGGGGAGAGGTAGGGGTGTGGGGGAGAGGTAGGGGTGTGGGGGAGAGGTAGGGGTGTGGGGGAGAGGTAGGGGTGTGGGGGAGAGGTAGGGGTGTGGGGGAGAGAGGTAGGGGTGTGGGGGAGAAAGGTAGGGGTGTGGGGGAGAGAGGTAGGGGTGTGGGGAGAGGTAGGGGTGTGGGGGAGAGAGGTAGGGGTGTGGGGGAGAGAGGTAGGGGTGTGGGGGAGAGAGGTAGGGTGTGGGGGAGAGAGGTAGGGGTGTGGGGGAGAGAGGTAGGGGTGTGGGGTGTGTAATTTTAATAATAGTTTTATAGGGAACCAGGGTGGCAGAAAGTAGCAGTCCTGTTTCATTCATGCAGGGTAAAAAACATCATGAGTAAGCCCTGGCGTCTGCTATATAAGAATAATGTAGTGTTGCATGCCTGTCATTGAACAGAATGAGTAGTGTAGCCTACTGGCAATGCCTTTGATTTTGAAGAGCTAAATTAGGCTCCTATCCCAATGTCAACTCCTCCTAACCAAGGTCAAGTCCCTTTATCTAGATGTGCCTCAGGCACTAAACCGATATTAAAAGACCTATTTGGTAGAGCCATGGGTGCAAATATTCTATAGAATGTCTCTTCTATGTTGCACATTTCAGTATTTTATATCATATTAATATATATATAAACATTTGGTGTGGTAGGTGGTCCAAGGTCCCGAGCGGCCATATCTTTCCCTTCTTATTTATTTACATGGGAATTGTACATGTTGCAGTGTCACTTATTGTATAGTATGGTTATGAATGTCTAGTACTCCTGTTAAAACATTATTTTGAGGTGTCATGTTCTCAATATCTCAAGTATATCCCATGTACTGTTATTAATTAGTTTTAGCAGTTTATTTTATGAAAATGTTTTTTGGTACAACACCAAGTTTATCTTTTTTATTAAGTATAGTACCCGCTTTGTAATTACTATATACACTCTCTGTAATATATGTTTCAGAGAATTTGTTTACATTTTTGAGCTTTCTACTCATTGGTTTTCTATTCAACTTGTTGCGCCAATGGAAATGGCAGTAACAGGGTTGCTAGGCAACCAATTGGGCTTAAATATGTGGCCAATGAACTCCAATCTATCCCCTTTGAGAAAGTTGTCCATGTGCGACGAAACGCGTCAGGGTACGTCATCACGCAGGTGCGCGATGAGGCCGGATCACGCACGGATCAGATCAGTGGCTGTACAATACAAGGGGCTTCACTGAGGCTCCACACGGAACTCTTGCGAACATTCAAAGGAGTTTTTCAGCCTTCCAGCGGACCGCCTCTCTTCCTTCTTATGGAGTGAGATTCTGATTGCGGATTAGACGCGCAGTTACCTGGCAGGCGGTGATCTTATTTTACAAATTGCCTGTTTTAAACTTACCTTTGTAAGTGCTATTCTTCCCCTCCTTCCCTTTTTTCCTACCAATAAATTTACTTTTTTACGCTATGCGGCGTGCGCTCTCTCTTCTCTTTTATATATATATATTGCTCGACCTGAAGAAGAGAGTATTAACCCTTTGCTTGCTTCATTCATTGTAACATCCCGGAAGAAGAGATCAGTGTATCTCGAAAGCTTGCACAAACAAAAGCATTTTGTTAGCCCAGAACGGTATCGTCTATTTATTTTTTGATTATTGAAGCTCAGCTAACACGGTACTGATACCTCTACATGTATATATATATATATATATATATATATATTTGTATCTTATAATTTAAAGCCATCACATTTATGGAAGGTGCAACCTATAAAGGTTTATATGAGCCAGCTATATATTAGAGATAGGAGTATGGGATGATCTAAGTCAGTGGTGCCCAACTCCAGTCCTCATTACCCACCAACAGGTCACCTGTGATATTTGAATATAAGTTCCTAAAGCAGTCATCTGTGATATCTTATTTAATAGTAAATATACGTCTGGTGATAATGCCAAGCCATTTATATAGGTATTCCTGACTCTCCCACCCCACTCCTGTAGATCTATGCAAACCGAGACATTTGGTAGTGTCACCAATTCTTCATTATTATTAACACCAATCTCTTCATTTGACATCAATTATTTTGAATGTCCTTGTTCATGGCGCATTATACAATGGTCTCCCCTCTTCTCTGCTCGATTCTCCATAATCGTACAATGCCGTGCTCCATAAAAGTAAAGGTTGCCCAACCAGAATGTGAAAACGAACAATTTCTGGAAGTCGTCCAAGTTACAGGAATTTGCATAAGGAATGTCTTTTCTTTCATCTAATGTACAGTTACACATTTCACGCACTAATCACTGCCCCGCTATTGGCTATGAAGCTCAATTTGCTTTATAATTACAATTAAACTGCGTCACTCACTTGCCACCAATCGCCCCCAACTGGAAGTGTCTATGCTACAGCCTTTGACGACAACCCAAACCTGTTAACACTCATGTGTCTCTTCTCGACATAGCTGCCCTTTCAAAGGCTGCTCTATCACAATCGTTTGGTGCTTAGTGCCTTTGATCGGATGCATTTGTCTGTCTCGTGTCTCCCCAGATTGTGTGTCATCAGCACTTTTAACCACTTTGAAATTATATCCTCTTTAAGGTCATCTGTGTTTAAAGGAAACAAAACTTGACCTGGGATTGACCCTGGAAGCCTAATTTGAGGCTGCGAACCCTCCCCTTTCCCCTTTTCTTCAAGCTGTTTACAAGAGGCAGAAGTAAGGTTTGCAGAATAAGAACTAGGCTTTCCTTTTAACCCCTCAATGGCCAAAGAGACCTCAATCTGGCAGCAATGAGGTTCATCTTTGTCGTTGCATTTAGGGATGTGTGCTATCTGTATCTTCCAAGCCCCGCTCATTGTAAGGCAATCAAACTCATTCTAAACAGCAGTGACCTTATAGATGTAAATAAAGTCAGCTGACAGAAGTCACATTAAAGGTATGGTTTTATTTATTTTATTAGGTGGGAAGTGGGGGTCTCTGGAGTTGAACCACTTTAATTTCAGCTCAGGGGACCCCCAATTTACCAAGATACTGACCTCCGAAGGCACGGGAGCCGACAGGAAGCCGTGACGTCATCAATTGTGGCTTCCTATTGGGCAGCGTGACGCTGGGTATTTAAACTTGCACGAAGAACCGGTAGGAGGTTCCCACAACTGAAATGAAGGCGGATCAGCTCCCGAGACACCTTGCTTTGTACCTATCAACAAAAACTATTTGCTTGGAATGCTGCTTTAGGAATAAATGATTGTTCTGTAGTGTTGACCATTTAGGTGAAACCTTCATGTCATCTTTTGCACAATGCATCTATAACCTGAAGAGCTTGCAGTCAAATGCGGCACCTGAAGCCACGGCAGAGAACACAAATAAAGGGGGTGACACCCAGAGGAAGAAACGTGGTCACTGACCTTTAGTATCAGCGTCTCACTGATAAAAATCTGCACTTTCCCATTAAAATTAATGGGGGGGGGGGGGGCGGTTTAGTCCAGAGTCCTCAAATCTCACTGATTCGGCTCCTCGGAGGTTGCCCTTTCAGAACTACTTTGTGTAAATTGCCCAATGTAAAACATATAGAGATAATTTCATTAGGAAATCGATATTAATACGCACCGTTTACATGAACGCAGAGCTGCAAACATGTCAAACGTGTTAAAAACCAAGTCTGTTAAATAATTCCTAATAATAATTAATGATTGGGGTAAATTTACTCTGAAGCAAGAAACCAATATTATTTCTACGCAGTTCTGTGCATGACCCCAACTGGCCCACACTGCTAAATGCACGTTTACTGTTCTGCCTAATAATATAGACTATATAACAGTTGGTTTTTGCAAAGTGCTTTATTGAAGTAGATCAAAACCCCTTTTACCAGAAAAAAAGGAGGATTAGATTGTGTGTCAACCAATAATTCCCCTAATAAAATCCAAGGAAAGAATATAATTGATTTCCTGTCTACACAGCAAAGATTCAGATTGTGACACGGTTCTTTCTTTTGTCCGTCTTCAAGGGGACTTGTCTGCTTAAGACTCCAGCAGTTGACAACAAAGCCATGTTTAAAGATACAGTCTCACTCTGTCAACAACAAAAGCCTTTCTTAAAAAGGACAGTGCCTTTAACCACTGAGCCACCCATGATCTAGCCTTAATTGTCCTTTTTGTTTTATCTCATGCACGACTCCCTCAGTAGCTATCTATTTTGGATAAATAAATACAAACACAATGTACTTTTCTTTTCAGAAGTAGCTGTGGGATCTGACATATGTGTTAACCATTGTAATTCACAAGCTTTAAAAACAGTTTCAGCTTTTTTACAGGTTTTATACAATAAATCCATTGGACGGATATATATAAGTATTGCCGACTTGAGGAAGAGAGGAGAACTCTCGAAAGCTTGTCCTATGACATAAATTGTTAGTCCAAATAAAAAAGGTATCACCTAATACTGAAGAACATACATACATATATAAAATATACATATATATCTATACATATATATATATATATATATATATATATATATATATATATATATATATATATATATATATATAATATACATATATACATACATACATACATACATATATATATAGCAAATGGAAATATTACTGTATGCTCCTTTGCATGTCTTAGACAGGTCTGCAACCCCGCCTTTCACCATTATCACCCAGCATACAGCGTTTTACTGCAAGGGATTCTGGGAAATGACATGCAAATGAGCACACAGTGCCACCTTTTGCTTCAAAACTATATAACATGGTCCACTATAAGCTTATGCTTGCTGCATTTCACAGCTTTGAGCACAGCCTGGGTTAAGATGCATAGCCAGTAAACCCACTCACAGACAGTTGTTTCAACCTTAATGGGTCTCCTCAGTGTGGGGTTGGTTATACTGGCTTTGCAAAATGAAGCAGGGATAAGTTTCACCACACTTGGTTAAGTTATGGTGGGTAAAAAAAGGTGACAAAAACCCTCCACAGTAAAGCATATAGAAAATGGAAATATTACGGTATGCTCATTTGCATGTCTTAGACAGGTCTGCAACCCCGCCTTTCACCATTATCACCCAGCACATAGCGCTTCCACTGCAGCAAGGGATTCTATATTTATAATTTCCTTCCTTAGAGACAAATTATCCTGTTTTTGTTGAATCTTTGACCACTGCTGGCCACTGTGACCTTTCCTGTACTCACTGAATGCATTTAATATCGTTTGGAATAAAATGAGTCTGTTGTACACAGCCATTTGTAGAGTGTGTGTATATTGTACCTAACTGTTCTCTCAGCAGGAACCCATTCTTGTATTGTATTGTATTGTATGTCTTTATTTATATAGCGCCATTAGTGTACATAGCGCTTCACAGTAGTAATACATGTGGTAATCAAATAAATAACAGATAATATAAATAACAGATCATGGGAATAAGTGCTTCAGACATAAAAGTAACATTTCGGAAGAGGAGTCCCTGCCCCGAGGAGCTTACAGTCTAATTGGTAGGTAGGTAGAACGTACAGAGACAGTAGGAGGGAGTTCTGGTAAGTGCGTCTGCAGGGGGCCAATCTTTATGTATCCTGTGTTCAGAATATCCACAGTGCTATTCATATGCTTCTTTAAGCAAGTGTGTCTTAAGGTGGGTCTTAAAGGTGGATAGAGAGGGTGCTAGTCGGGTACTGAGGGGAAGGGCATTCCAGAGGTGTGGGGCAGTCAGTGAAAAAGGTTTAAGGCGGGAGAGGGCTTTAGATACAAAGGGGGTAGAAAGAAGACATCCTTGAGAAGAACGCAAGAGTCTGGATGGTGCATAGCGAGAAATTAGGGATGAGATGTAAGGAGGGGCAGAAGAATGTAAAGCTTTAAAAGTGAGGAGAAGAATGGAGTGTGAGATGCGGGATTTGATCGGAAGCCAGGAGAGGGATTTCATGAGGGGAGATGCTGAGACAGATCTAGGAAAGAGTAGAGTGATTCTGGCAGCAGCATTTAGGATAGATTGTAGGGGAGACAGGTGAGAGGCAGGAAGGCCAGACAGCAGGAGGTTACAGTAATCAAGACGGGAGAGAATAAGGGCCTGAGTCAGAGTTTTAGCAGTCGAACAACAGAGGAAAGGGCGTATCTTAGTTATATTGCGGAGGAAAAAGCGACAAGTTTTAAAAATGTTTTGAATGTGAGGGGCGAATGTGAGAGAGGAGTCGAGTGTGACCCCTAGGCAGCGTGCTTGGGCTACTGGGTGAATGATTGTAGTTCCAACAGTAATGTGGAAGGAGGTAGTATGGCCAGGTTTGGGAGGAAGTATGAGGAGCTCTGTTTTAGCCATGTTGAGTTTAAGGCGTCGGAGGGCCATCCAGGTTGATATAGCAGAGAGACATTCAGAAACTTTGGTTTGTACAGCAGGTGTAAGGTCAGGTGTTGAAAAGTATATTTGTGTGTCGTCGGCATAGAGGTGATAATTAAACCCAAAAGATGTTATTAGGTCACCTAGAGAGAGTGTGTACAGAGAAAAGAGAAGAGGTCCCAGGAGATTCTTCCTGCACTACAGATATTATGGGCCTCAGTTTTTCAATAGTGGGCAACTTTGATCTGCACTGAGCCTCTCTTCATCTCCAGAGGTGACCAACCCACTTACCACTGTATATCGACCTCCCTCTACTCCCATCCTTAAAGCTTAGTTGAAAACTCACCTTTAAATAGAAGAATCAAATGTAGGCCTCTACTCAAACTCTAAAGCTGCTTCTCCATGTTGAAGAAGAGACCAGCTCTACTCAAATGAATGGGATACCAAATTTTCACCAGCACATGGAAATGGTGACAGCATTGAATACGGGATATACAAGTTGACAGAAGTAAAAGATCATTTGGCACAACCTAATTATTCTACCTGCTTTCACTATAGGAAGCAAAATCATAGACCCTACCAGGTGTAAGTCCATTACTCAGCACTTCCTCATCCCTTAGGGTTCCCTTGAGTGCAACCCAAGTATTCTTTGATGTTAATTGCCCCAAACACTTCTGCTAGAGATGTAGCCCATGCATTCATTAATCAACAGTAAAGTAACACCCAAACAGCAAGGACTCGCAAACCTTTTCACCAATCTACTACCTACCCTTTGCTGTGCATTGATATCCCGAATGAGGTACAAGTTCAGTTGTCTTTTCAGGTCCCTATTTTCTATGGGAATCGTTAACCCCCCTCCCCCATCCGCAGTATATTGGGACAACAGTTAGAAAACCTGGACTTCATCGAAATCTCATGATATCTTGGAGCTGGCAATAAGTACATACCACCATCAACTACTGCAGTTATCACTGTGTCTTATACCACATGAATTGGAAGATCTTCAAGGCAAGGAAGGGTTCATTTTCCCCTTTAAATATGTGATGTCTTGTGCTCTTATTCCTGTTCATTTTAAATGGAATGTTTTAACTACCGTGCTGTGTAAACTAATTGTGCTTTATAAAAAATAATAACGATAATGAGTCTGTCACTTACATATACCCACTGCCCTGACAAAGGACAGTCTATAACCCATACTGGATCTCTAAGGAACGTGCTTCTCCGCAATGAAGCCTCAGACAGTCTGTCTCCCCAAACTTGACCTGTCTCTGCCCCTAATCTGAAGCTGTAAAGTTCTACAACATTTTGAATTTATAGTCCTGTTTGAAAAAAAAAAAAAACATACATGAAAGGGAATCATTTATGACACAAATATGTCAATAGTTAATGGATTTTTTTTTTTAAATCAACAAACACAGATAGCAATGAAGGTGCAGGTTGGACGCATAAGAACTAATGGCAGTTTCATGTTATATTAGGGTGATTAATACTGATAAGTATTTTTAAAACAGACTTGTGGTTCTTGATTTTTTTTAAACTTTTTCACCTCCACAATCTGACTTGCACATTTTTTTTTTCTTTTAGCAAATACATTTATTTGACACTAAGAAGGAAAAAAAAATCTCAATATTTGGGAAAGTGAGGGAGTCTCAGGAGCAGAGAATAGAATGGATATATATGGGAATACAGATATATATATATATATATATATATAATATAATATTTCCATTTGCTATATATATATATATATATATATATATATATATATATATATATATATATATATATATATATATATATATATGAAACATTACATCAACAAAACAAAAAAAGCAGAGTGTTAAACAGTTAAATAAATGGTTTAATCCCTTCTCTATCCAATATCTCATTTCGATTTATCTATCAAATATATATGTATACACCATAACTTAACTAAGTATGGTAAAACCGGTCCCTGCTTCATTTTGCATAGCCAGTATAACCAACCCCACACTGAAGAGACCCATTAAGGTCGAAACAGTCTGTCTGTGGGTGGGTTTACTGGCTATGCATCTGAACCCTGGCTGTGCTCAAACCATGCAGCAAGCTTAAGGCCTAGGACCCGCTGCGCTCGGTGGCGCGGGCGGCCACACGCGAGTTCCCCACCAGCAGGGGAATCCTCCCGAGCCGGTCCCGGTCCCCCCTGGCTGCACAGCGCACTACACGCTGTGGCGCGTCAGCCGCTATGGGACACAAGAAAATGGTGATCCCTAGCGTTGACGCGTCACGTGGTGTGGCTGTAAGCCAATGGGGAGGGGAGGCTTCGGGAAGAGGAGAGGCTTCGGGGAGCGGGGAGGAGTGTGGAGTGAAAGCAGCGTGAGTGCCTGTCTGTGTATGTGTCTGAGTGCGTGCGTGCCTGTCTGTGTGTGTGTGTATGTGTGTGTATGAGTGCCTGCGTGTGTGTGCCTGTCTGTGTGTATGTGCCTGTGCCTGTCTGTGTGTATGTGTGTGTGTGTGTTGCTTTACTTACCTTCAATCAGCAGCCCGAGCCGGGGAGGGGAGGGGGGGGGGGGAGAGTAGCGGGTCCCTCCGCTCAAGCCACGCCCCCCTCCCGCTCAAGCCTCCCACTCCCGCCCACCTCCCGCTCCGGCTCCGGCTCCCTACAGACCACATATCGCGGTCTGTGTATATCAGCGCCCCGCCTGTCTGCAGTGCGGGCGCGCTGACTCTGGGAGCGGGGCCTTAGCCTAAGCCTATAGGGCAGAGCTTTCCAAACTGTGTGTCGCGACACGTTAGTGTGTCGGCTGCAGTGTGTAGGTGTGTCGCGGGAGAAACCTCTGAGCGGTGCGCAAACTGGGGCCCCCTGGGGGGGCGCAGGATTATTTAGGGGGGACGCGGGCAGTCAGGGCTGCCAACAGGGGTTTGCCGGGCCGTTTGCCGCCCCTCGACAAAACTGGTCACTACAGGGTGACAGGCATGCGCTGGGGGAAAATAAATAAATAAAAGTCCCCCCACCTAATTGGTTGGCGCGCAGCCAATCTCTATCTGAGTTGAGAAGGTGCCATTTCCTGCATGGAGTGAAAGGTAAGTACAGCTCCATGCCTCCCTTAGCACCGATTTAGCCCCCCCCCCCGTCCAATTTCCCCTCCCTGGTCTAATTTCCCCCCCATGTCCGATTTGGCACCCCCCTGGTCTGATTTGCCCCCCCCCCATGTCCAATTTGCTCTCCCTAGTTCGATTTGCCCTCCCATCCGAGTTGCCCCCCCGATGTCTGATTTGGCCCCCCCTTGTCCGATTTGGCCCGCATGGTCCGATCTGCCCCTCCTGTCCAATTTGACCCCCCCCCATGTCCGATTTGGCCCCCCCATGTCCAATTTGCCCCCCATGGTCTGATTTAGCACCCCCCTGGTCTGAATTGCGCCCCCCCCGGTCCGAGTTGCCCCCCCCCCGGTCTGATTTGCCCCCCCATGTCCGATTTGCCCCACCCCGCTCCTATTTGGCCCCCCCTGCTCCTATTTGGCCCCCCAAATATGTGTGAGTGTAAAAGTGTGTGTGTATGTGAGAGAGTGTGTAAGAGTGTGTGTGTGTGAGAGAGTGTGTGTGAGTGTGGGTGTGTGAGTGGGTGAGTGTGGGTGTGTGAGTGAGGGTGTGTGTGTGAGTGTGTTAGAGTGTGTGAGAGAGTGTGAGTAAATTACGCAAATGACAACAATCTTGGAAATGTATGTTATCTTACAAATCATATATTTTTAAAAATATAAATGAAAGGTTTTCATGAGATATGTTGTGTCCCCATACGTTTCGTTATTACAATTTATGTATGTGTCCGTATCTCTTATAAGGGGTTAGTTTACCCTCCGGTTTGCTAGTAAAACTGAATTACTGTGTCGCGAAATTATGCATGTCTAAAAAGTGTGTCACCAACATGAAAAGTTTGGAAAGCTCTGCTATAGGGGTACTCCAGGGCTCTGTGCTGGGACCCCTTCTCTTCTCTCTTTACACACTCTCTCTAGGTGACCTAATCACATCTTTTGGGTTTAAATATCACCTCTATGCTAACGACACACAAATTTACCTTTCAACCCCTGACCTTACACCTGCTATACAGACCAAAGTTTCTGAATGCCTCTCTGGAATATCATCCTGGATGGCCCTCCGCCGACTGAAACTTAACATGGCAAAAACAGAGCTCCTTATACTTCCTCCCAAACCTGGCCCTACTACCTCCTTCCACATTACTGTTGGAAATACGATCATTCACCCAGTAGCCCAAGCACGCTGCCTAGGGGTCACACTCGTCTCCTCTCTCTCATTCTCCTCTCACATTCAAAACGTTTCTAAAACTTGTCGCTTGTTCCTCTGCAATATCACAAAGATACGCCCTTTCCTCTGTTACTCGACTGCTAAAACTCTGACTCAGGCCCTCATTCTCTCCCGTCTCGACTACCGCAACCTCCTGCTGTCCGGCCTTCCTGCCTCTCACCTGTCTCCTCTACAATCTATCCAAAACGCTGCTGCCAGAATCACTCTACTCTTTCCTAAATCTGTCTCTGCGTCTCCCCTC
>NC_134504.1:18891588-18907054 GCF_040206685.1 Ascaphus truei
TGGATTATCCGACGCTCACTGCCGCAGATTAAAATTGGACCCGCAATCCGATGGCGGTTTGCAGGACGGATTCTGGCGGATAACCGAGGGCCGCCGGTATGTGGATAGCTGTTTTTAGGTCACATATCCTGAAGGACATGAATCAAATACAGATGGTCCAAACAAGAGTAAAAGGATAGTGCTTTAATGCGCATCAGAACCACTCTTCCTGGGTCCAAAATGAGTTCATAATAATTACATTTTAATAGGTTAAATGTAGTTTAAATAAGAGGTTAAATGATCAGCCAATATTTTTAAATATTATCTTTTATGTTTCCATAGTAACCAAATCATTGGTTCTTTGTTTCTAAAAGTAAATCATATGACAACAGAAACGTGCGTAGAATAAATGAGAATTCATTTAGCTGGTCTCGAAAAAAACAAAAACATTTTTATATTTTTACGGAGTATATATATATATATATATATATATATACATATACACACACATACATTTTTTATATACCAACTATGTGTTTGTATCTGAAGAATTTCAACATATATTCCCTTGGGAGAAATGAGTCATATGATATTCATTTGCACTTTATATTAACTAAGCATTTTGAAAGGAAAAAAGATGCTAGGGGTCATGCACTGAGGATGAAAGGTGTGAGACGAGAGAATGTCTTCCCTGCTGTACAGTGATACAGAAGGAAAGACACAAGTCAAGCATTAAATAGGGAGACAAGATGGGATATCATTATTAATAATAATAATAACTTTATTTCATATAGTGCTTGTCTCCCAATGGGACTCACAGCAGCTCTGAGGTTTTATGCTAAATAGGGAATGGGCAGTTTAGGACATGGGCGGCCAACTCCAGTCCTCAAGGGCCAACAACAAGTCAGGTTTTTAGGATATCCCTGCTTCAGCACAGGTGGCTCAATCAGTGACTGAGCCACCTGTGCTGAAGCAGGGATATCCTGAAAACCTGACTTGTTGGTGGCCCTTGAGGACTGGAGTTGGCCACCCCTGGACTAGGTGGTCGTCATCTGCCATCAATTTCTAGGTTCCTACGCAGTGAAACGATATCTGGAACTTGTATGGGAAGGCTTTCAATTAGTTGCTTAAAGAAGCAGTTTACCCTACTCAGGATAAAAAGCAGGGAGTCCCCAGAGCATTACGCGGGCCAGTAGGAAGCCGCAACGTTAATCAGGGGATTGAAATAACAGGAAGTGCCGATGTTACTTTTACTAGTACGTATATCTGAAGCAGGGGGTCTCCAGAGCTGAAGTTAACGTGGTTCGTCCCCCCCCGGTAAAGAAAAAGGGAGCGCAGTGGGGGAGATCTGCTGCCTTAGGCTGCGTCCAGGGTCAGCGCTTACTCGCTGACCCTTGCGGAGGCGCGCTCTCGCTTACCAGTGAGCCCCTGCAGCCGCAATGAGAGCGGCCTTAGCAGGGGCTCGCACACGCTTCCGCAAGCGTGCGGAAGCGTAGGTCTTTTTCAATTTTTAGATTTGGCGCTCACGGGAGTGCAGGGCCGGTCACGGGAGCGGTTCGCCCAATGAGGGCGAACCAGCTCCGTGACGTCACAGCCCCCCCCGACCAAGGCCAGGGAAAGCACGCGCTTTCCCTCAGCCTCCGCGCACCTCCGCACGGCTGCAGTCCTATGGACGTAGCCTCCCGCTAGCACTGAGCGCGCTCAAAGCATGCGTGGCGGGTGTCCTGTGTCTACTCGCGCGCGGGGGGAGGGGGGGTGGCGGCATTGCAGAATATTGAGCGAGCGGGTAAGTATAAAGTTTTTATTTACTTAAGTGCATTGCGTGTGTGCGGGCGTGCATTGCGTGAGCGGAGACTTGCATATATATATATATATATATATATATATATATATATATATATATATATATATATGCAAGTCACCTCGCCAAGCACCGCCCGCTCAGCGCTAGCGGGGCCGCAGCCTTATGTTAAAGACCCAAAGCAATCCCACAGCCATGATAAGAAAGAAGAGGCCTTGAAGCTCCATGTTGAAAATGTCCTTTTCCGGCGATAATGAAAGAAGCTGCCCATCCTGTATTTTACCATTGGACCCCACCCTTCTAGAATTGCTTACTTAATGCCAACCAAGTCTCAGAGAATTATCTGCTCTGTCTCACTTCAAATATGTCTCGAATTGCAACGACTAACTTGGTTTATAGCAGTTTTTGTTCCCTTTGTGTGTGTCTTGTATCTATTGGAAATAACTGAACACTAGATGCATGTCACAATGTAACTTTCTGGGTTAACCCTTTCGCTGAGCTGCAATGCATAGCCAGCTCCTCTAACAGAGCTGGTGTTAGCAGAAGGGAATACTGATGCTCACAATGTTAGATATATGTTCTTACTGCACCTTGTGTAGTTACTGTGGCTTTGTGAGTAACAAGGTGTGCATGTGATGCCTCCTAGAATAGAGTGCATCACACAGTTACATTTACATGAAGAAGCAACCTAAGTCGTCCTCAAAGCTTGCACTCTTTTCGACCATTAGTTAGCCATTAAAGATATCACTTCTACCTTTCTCCTGTCTATCACACGGTTCTGAAACGAAACCAAGCTCACCACGTGTTTGTAAGATGACCCTCCATTGCGATGTGCCCTCTTAAAGCTTTTCACCCTTACACGGTTTAAGGGAATAGTCCCTTTTCCGAGACTGTAGAGCGTACAAGATGGCCAAAGTAACGCCCGTAATAAAGAATCAGAAAGTGCGTTACTAATAGTCTTGTGCGGAAGGTGGAACATTGTCACAGGTCCTGCGTTCCACTGATAAACAAGAGAAACAACGCCTCCCATTCCCACCCCGTTACCCAATGTTACTGAATGAGTAGCAATTTACAGTACCAAGCAAACCACTAAAAAGCAGGAAGCAGTACCGTCTAGGACATCTTATTTCCAAGTATTATAGCTGCCACAAAATAGATGTATCAGTGGTTTTGTCAGCCCCTCTGTAGGCCTTTTTAGGGTCTCCGGGAGTTTTTCTATCTAGTCCGTATTTGGACAGCAAACTATAAATCATCATTCATTTTGCTGCTAAAAACCCCTAAAAAACACGGAATTCTTAAGCCCTACACCACAGATAACTCCCAGCACTGAAACTGTTAAAGCAGCGTGTAAAGCCGCAGTCCTGTTTTATTAAACCGGAAAGTCCCTAGGGAACACTGTATCATCCAAAAACGTAAATACCTTCCTGACATCAAGGGCGTCAGATAACTGGAGATGCTCGTGGGATCCAGACGGTTTAATTCTTTTTTTATTAAGGGACAAGAGAGGGTTAGAGAGCTGGAGATGCGGTCGGAAGCTGGGCACTTTTGCATTTCAATGGGATATTATATTCAGACTGAACAACAACACACAGCATCTCTGCCCCAGGGGGGAAGAAGTGAAGAAGAAAATACCTGCTCCTGCTTATCCAACTCTTTCTGCTGAAGCTTTTTTTCTGTTGACCGAAGTTGATTGCAATAGTTTTCCACTTCATCGTTCAAAAGCTAGAAAAAGAAAGAAAACACGTGTAATTACAATGAAATTACACAGTCACATGTGGAAGGCCCTTCATGGTCTATTTATTCAGCTCAGAAAATGTGCCCTTTGCAGCATCTCAAACATTTCCTATACCGTCTATTCACGTTTCTGTGAACGTTAAAGGGACAGTTTCCCCCACTCTTGTTTTTTTAAGCACTTATTTTTTTTATTCTTTATTTATTTATCTTTAACGTGGATGGGAAGCTTGCAGTCCCCAGAGTTGAAACACACTTTTCAGGTCCCTAGATCCCTGAAACACATACCTGTAAAGGGATAGGGGTCAATTAGCTGTTGCTGTTTCGTCCCTGAGGTTAGGGGTTGGGGTTTAGGATTTTTAGGGTTAGGGGTAAAGTAAGGGTTTAGGGGCCAGGGTTTTTAGGGTTTGGTGTTAGGGGGTTAAGGTTAGGATGTGGGTTTTTAGGGTTAGAGCAGGGGTGGCCAACTCCAGTGCTCAAGGGCCGTCAACAGGCCAGGTATTAGGGATACCCCTGCTTCAGCACAGGAGGCTCAATCTGTGGCTCAGTCAGAATGAAGCAGGGATATCTTTAAAAATCTGACCTGTTGGTGGCCCTTGAGGACTGGAGTTGGCCACCGCAGCCAATTGTCCTAGATGCCCTGTAGAGGTCGCGCTGGTAATGTCCCATCCAGGGGTAGGTAACCCGCGTGACACAGATTTAAATACACGGAAGTACCGGCACTACATTGCTTTCCGCAATGTTGACTGCATAAAAACATATGCAAACATGTTATGCTCTATATTGTAGATCAACACAGACCCACTGAGCCCCTGTTCTAAAGAGGTTACAGTCTAGTGCAGGATTGTGAACCGTTTTGTTCAATGTCACCCACAGCTGGTGTCATCTCTACCACTCCAGAGACCAGTGTCAATCTCAATCTCTCCCTCCCTTTTCATTAACCCCAGAGGGGGCCGGCAAATGCATTTAAAGTCCTGACAAAAGCAGAGACTCTGAGTGGCCTCCTTGTGTGTAACACCCGGGAGTAAGCAGTTAGCTGCTAGAGGCCTCCTTGTGTGTAACACCCGGGAGTAAGCAGTTAGCTGCTAGAGGCCTCCTTGTGTGTAACACCCGGGAGTAAGCAGTTAGCTGCTAGAGGCCTCCTTGTGTGTAACACCCGGGAGTAAGCAGTTAGCTGCTAGAGGCCTCCTTGTGTGTAACACCTGGGAGTAAGCAGTTAGCTGCTAGAGGCCTTCTTGATGCTTTTTCGGAGCCGGCGCAGTGGCAGTGCCAGCGCTGCACCTGTCTGTGGATGTTAGGAGCCGAGATGTGAACGTGAAGTCATGATATTTTGAAGACAAGGACACAAAGCAATGTAAGACTAAAGCAGACAGGTCAGTGTTAATCCGGCAACGGGGAGGCAAGTAAAAACAGGAGGGGGGATGTTTATCAATGCTGGAAAACAGAATCAGAAGCAATTATGTTTGTTTGCTTTGGTAAATCTGATGCTGTTTTTTAGCGTTTAGGGAGACTTGGAGATTTTGATGTAGATGTGATGAATGATTTGTGAAAATAACATTTAACCCTTGAAGCGCCAGAGGGGCTGTGGCAGCAGTGTACCCTTGGCCCCGTTGGCACTTTGGGGTCACCGGTGGCGGAACAGAACAGGAGCGGTGAATATGGCATCCCCTACAAACACGAGCAAATGGAATATGCAGTATGCATGGAGCCCTTGAAGAGTGAAACGGCGCCCAAAGGGTTAAGGGTTCCTCTGGCAAAGTGTTTGGGTAAAAAGAGAGCAAAATGAAGTAAAATACTCTGCTTGTATGTAACTATACTTGCAGATCATACAAGATCCACTGATGTAGAAGACGGTATTGCATTGGTTACTGTGCGGTAAGGCACTGAATGGGCAAGGTTGTATCTGGTGCCTCCATTCGTTTAAATGGAGTACAGGCAAATTGGATGAAAAAACTCACGCCGGCAGTGGTAAAGCGCGCTATTGCAGCTGCTACATATTTTCATTATTAAAACGGGCAGAAATACTGTACCTTCCTATAAGACAGGCCTGCACAACTTGTACAGTGAGAAGGGCCGAACTGCTCCAAGGAAAAAAGATTTGGGCCGCACGGGTAAAATCATCATCATCATCATCATATATATCTCCCCCACCACCCTTCATCATCCTCATATCTCCCCCAAAACCCATCATCAACTTTTGCGAGACTCCCCAGCGATCTCTCATACCCTCATCTCTCCACCTCACCAATACACATAATACTCCCCCTCCACATCAAACACACAATACCACCTGCACACCACACACATCCCACCCCCCTGCACCTCACATCACTCTCCCCTGCACCTCACATCACATCTCTCTCCTCCCCTGCACCTCACATCACTCCCCCCCTGCACCTCACATCACCCCCCCTGCACCTCACATCACTCCCCCCCCCTGCAACTCACATCACTCTCCCCCCCTGCAACTCACATCACTCTCCCCCCTGCACCTCACATCACTCTCCCCCCTGCACCTCACATTACTCTTCCCCCCCTGCAACTCACATCACTCTCCCCCCCTGCATCTCACATCACTCTCCCCCCCTGCAACTCACATCACTCTCCCCCCCTGCACCTCACATCACTCTCCCCCCCCCTGCACCTCACATCACTCTCCCCCCCTCTGCACCTCACATCACTCTCCCCCCCTGCAACTCACATTACTCTCCCCCCTCACAAGGAAAACAGAGTCTGGCCCCACAGCCCATTTCAGCAGCCCCCCACAGCCCATATCAGCAGCCCCCCAAGCCAATTTCAGCAGCCCCCCACAGCCCATATCAGCAGGCCCCCCAGCCCATTCCATTTAAGCAGCCCCCCCAGCCCATTCCATTTCAGCAGGCCCCCCCAGCCCATTCCATTCCAGCAGCCACCCCCCATGTCAGCAGCCCCCCCAGCCCACTCCATGTCAGCAGCCCCCCCCCCAGTCCATTCCATTTCAGCAGGCCCCCCCAGCCCATTCCATTTCAGCAGCCACCCCCCATATGTCAGCAGCCCCCCCAGCCCATTCCATTTCAGCAGCCCCCCATTTCAGCAGCCCCCTCCCATGTCAGCAGCCCCCCTCCCAAGTCAGCAGCCCCCCTCCCATGTCATCAGCCCCTCCAGCCCATTCCATGTCAGCTGCCCCCCAGCCCATTCCATTTCAGCAGCTCCCCTCCCATGTCAGCAGCCCCCCCAGTCCATTCCATGTCAGCTGCCCCCCAGCCCATTCCATTTCAGCAGCCCCCCCTCCCATGTCAGCAGCCCCCCCTCCCATGTCAGCACCCCCCCAGCCCATTCCATGTCAGCAGCCCCACCTCCCATGTCAGCAGCCCCCCCCCATTTCAGCAGCCCCCCCCCTCCCATGTCAGCAGCCCACCATGTGAGCAGCCCCCTAGCCCATTCCATTTGAGCAGCCCCACCCCCCCATACTTACCTGACGATGGTGGCGGCAACAGAGATGGCGGCAGGGAAGCGTGAGGGAAGCGCACTCTAGCAGCAGACCCAGAAGTTCTGGGTCGCGCTACACTGCTAGAGCGCGTCACTCTGCTGGAGCAGGCTGAGGGGGGGAGAGCGCGTCACTCTGCTGGAGCAGGCTGAGGGGGGGGGGGAGCGCGGTCCAACAGACACTGCTGGAGCGTGCTCCTTGTGTCCTTACCAGGGAAGGGGGGTGAAGGGGGGGGGGGGGGGGTTTGAAGGGGGTCCGTCGCGGGCCGCACCGGGTGCCCGGCGGCGGGCCGTATGTTGTGCAGGCCTGCTATAAGAGGACATACGAGTCCCTATACAAGCAGTATCGTGTGTGTGTATATATATATACAGTATATATACACATATATCAGATTCAGGCCTTGGCGATCTACTGCTGGATAAAGGTTTTCCCAGTGATCTCCCAGGTACTGCGGTTCCAGCCTCTCTTCTCCACGTCGCTCCCACACATTTTCTGATTTCCTCCTCACATCCTACTTTTGGTCGTAGTCTTGGTCTTTTAATTTCGCTTGAAATCCAGTCGAGTACCGTCTTTGTCCAACGATGGTCACCACTTCTTGCTACGTGTCCGTCCCACCGCCATTTTAATTTCTTCACCCTTCTGATGTCACAGACTTTTGTTTGGTGTCAAAACCAATCATTCTTTTTCCTGTCTCTACGGGTAATACCAAGTATACATCTCTCCATACTTCTTTGAGTTGTCTGAAGCTTCTGAATTATATATACATACACACACATGTTGTGCTATCGTTACTGTAATTCAGCATGCTGCTACTTGTAATGCTTTCTTTCAAACATGAGAAGTCCTATACAAAATCTCTGTTAAACCAATTAAACCCATTTAGTCATGGTTTATCTACAATGCAAGGGTATGAGCATGTATACCAAATAGATTTGTACGCTGCTGGGGATGTTTGAATAGAACGTGCACTTCTTTGTTTTAACAGAACAAATGTATTTGTGAGGAAACATCAGAGCTCAATTTTCCTGGCAATAAGATCTTCGAGACAAACAAAAAGAACCTACCGCTCAGCTAAAAAATACAAATCTACTGGATGGTGCTTATGGGGAGAAGAGAGAAATAGGAGTGGGCCCTAGAGTGGGATCCACAGAAAGTCTCACACCTAGTTTGCACCCTTTGCCACATACATGTATATTTGGATCGTATAGTATGTCCTAAGACCCAGTGTCTTAATAGACCGCCACTGTAAATCAGTTTATGATTTACATTTATAAGACCTTAGAACCACCACCTACGGGAGCACTGACATCATTACCCACAGGTAGAATTGCGTTGCGTTAGAAGACGTCTACAGGACACTATGACAATATGTCAAGACTTATTTACTAAGAAGTGCTACCCCGTAGGACACCTTTCCGTGCTGAAAGGTGTCTCATGGCGTAGGACTGCTTAGTAAATATGACCTCAAATGTCCCTGTTTACCCAGAAAAGTCCATGTTTGCAAAGGTCTGTACCAGGGGTGAGCAAACTTTTCCCGCGTGCTTCTGCCCCTCCCGCAACGGCAAATGATGCGCTCATGTGATGTCACGTTTGACGTCAGGTTACCATGACGACGCGTCGCTAAAAGGGAAGGTAAGTGTTTTATAGAGGCCTTTCGCAGTTCCCCGGCATTTAATTTAAAGCGCGGGACCTCTATAACTGCCGCGCCCCCCCCCCGAAAATCTAGCGCCCATCCAGTTTGCGCACCGCTGGTCTATACTGAAGCGCAAACTGGTCATCAAAAAAATCATCAGAGGCTTATTTAAAGTGAATGAGCCCAGGTGTCCTGGGCAACTGGAAGGCGTTTTATGGTATAGCATTGTTTAGTGAATATGCGCCATAACATCTACACTGGCGACACACTTTATTCGAGCTCGGCTAGTCCCACGAATTCGGGTATACCCGGGTGTATTGAGGTTTGTGACTGTTTTCTGCCCGAGTGCATTGGGTTATTTTCCAGGCAGGGATTGAAGCATTTCATTCCCGCTGGCTGCAATACTGCACAGTATATATATATATATACTGCATTACAATTCATGAATTTATGCCATCTGGTAGACACGCGAAGCATTGCAGCCTATTAAATCCTAATCATTATCATTTAACAGATCAGCCGCCCGTCAGCCAGGCATGAACCCAGGCTGGGAAGGCAAACGCAACGGGGCTTGTCAGAGGTGAGGAGCGGCGCATTCCAGGTATCTGCCAGGTACATACTGGGTATTTGCTCGAATAAAGTGTGTCGGTGCAGTACTTAACCTCACAATGCTTATGTGTGACCGTTGATCCACATCTCCCATACGCACCATGTTAAAAACAGAGCACCACAAAAGAGTGTGCAATACAGGTGAGAACTTTCATCCATAGCAATTACACGGCGTATTTACCAGGAGAGGCTGTTTCACAACAGAGTCCATCTTGGCTGAAGATGATTCATTTGAATTGAGCTCACAAACGTTACCCGCTACCTCCAAAAATGGTCCCGACTACAGGCTAGGCACTACACATTGACAACACTAAAGAATATACCAATTACGGATAGAGATAATCAACTTGATGCTCTTTTCCACACGGCGAGATATGGGAAAATTTCAATTAAAAAAATATATCAGTGTCTGAAAAAAACAATGCATTTTAATGAAAATACACTGGGATTAGGCGCATGGCTAGCGGACTGCCCAAATCTAAGTATGGAGACTATTATGAGACAGTTTGGGAAATCATTGAAAAGTATCCCATCCCCAACATATCAGGAAATGCACTATAATATTTTTCATAGGAATTACACTACGCCCAAATTTAGACTCAAAGCTAAACTATCTCTAGACAGTAAATGCACAAAGTGCACGGCCCCCGGGGCGGATCTCTTACATTGTCTATGGAACTGCCCAGAGATCCAAGATTTTTGGTCACGGTTAGGGAACTACTGCAAAGAACCTCTAGACACAACAATTCATATAGACCCTGGATATGCGATTGTCAATATTATAAATCTAGATGCAGAAAGGGATACCGGGGACAAAACTGTAAACAACAAACAAATTATAGCTACGGCCGCAACAAAGACAATTCTGCAACAGTGGACACACAATACCTCCCCATCTTTAAAGCTATGGGATGAAAAAATGTTTAGTCTATTTACACATGACTGGGTAAAAGCCACGACAGACAAAGAAAACGGAGACGTTTTCCAAACTTGGGAAAGCTTCATTGCCACACAATCAGATGAGATAAAGTTACAAATCCAAGAACATCCCCAGCACACAACATGCACGTTAACCAGAAATCCCCCAGTAAGAAACTACTGCAAGTGTTACACTGCCCCTAATATCAGTGAACTGGGGGGGTGGGAAGGTACCGAATAGGACTGTCAACAGATACTACAACGTACTGTAAATAGATCAGACGGTTATAAATGAGAATGAATGAATGATCTCGCGCTCAAGAGGAAACGGAGTAGAATCCAGGGTGAATCACCAGGAGGAGAGAATTTAAAGTTGTGAGATAAACCGGTTGACAATATACAGTTTAATTTGTTATTGTTTTAATTAACAAAATGGGAATTTATAAAATGTGTAATATACAAAGTGGAATCACTTGATTAAGAAACATGCTATATTATGTATGAAGGAATATATTTTATGTACATGATTGTATAAATATCGCTAGGATAAGCCCTTTTTGCACTCATGACGCAAATAAAATCCTAATTCACTCACTCATTTTATCCCACCTTGACAACTGCAGCCGTCTCCTTGCTAGTATTCCCATTCTCCGCCCGTCCAAACTCCAATCCACCCAAAATGCTGCTGCCAGATTCATCTACCGTACTCACTTCTACTCCACCTCTACTGCTTTACCACGCATATCCCTACACTGGCTTCCCATATCCTCTACAATCAAATGAAAAATTCTAGCTCTGATTTAGGCCCGGGCCATGGTGCCTTCGCCCGCACGGAGGCCGTGATGAAGCAGGTGCTTTCCCTGGCCATGGTGGACGGGCCGTGGGGGGCTTTCCTAAGGGCGTCACAGAGCTGGTTCACCCTCATTGGGCGAACCGCTCACGTGACCGGCCTGTTGTTCCAAGAAATCAGTTTGAACTGATTTCTTGCGCAACGCGCGCCCCCGCACGCTGCATGGACGCGAACACTGTTAAAGCAGTCTGCTCTCTCAGCGTGCGGACGCCTCCACACGGTCTGCGGTACCATGGCCCCAGCCTCTCAAAGCTCTCAACGACGCTGGCCCCTTACATCTCAGCCCTCATCCCAAATAAATCCCTATACGCCCCCTATGCTCGGCCTACATCCACCTTTCCTCCTGCCTTATTACCTCCTCTCACTCCTGCCTACAAGACTTCTCCAATGCTACCCCCTCACTCTGGAATTCCCTACCACGACCAAGACTCTCCCCCAGCTTTCAGACACTGACATTTAAAAAGTCACTGAAAACTCCTCTATTCAAGGAAGCCTGTATAGCATATTCCTAACACCCCCTCTCTCCCCCCCGACCAACCCAACAATATTGGGACCAGCTGTCGAACAGGCCCTCATTACCTTTTGTATTTGTTTATGCATCTTTGTCCTTATTTGGTATGTAATTCTGCTTATGTCATTCACATAACTCCTTTTCCCGCCGCCCTCCTCCCCCCATTATACCACGCTACGGAACATCTTGGCGCTTTACAAATAAAGGATAACAATAATGAGTTTAGCAATGGAGCTCCTTAGCGCGGCACTAGGAAGCTTATTTACTGCATCTTGAACATGGGCCTCAGTGTAACTGGTTTTCCAAATGCTGTGTAAACAGCATTGCTGTTGAAAGTCTACACCATACCTGACCTTGGGAGTGCTTTGTGTTGGCTCGAGAACAAAGAAACTAATGTTTTGCTTTTCAGTGCAGATATCCTACACTTTGAAAAGCACTTAAAAATGTAAATGAGATAATACGCTCTGTGCTAACAATGCTGCCTAACTTCAGCTTAGGGAAATAAATAATACCAAGCCCATTTCAGGTGGATACATCCAAGAGGAGAGGCGAATGAAATGAAAACGGACTCGGTTTCTTAAATTAACACTTCACAGAGAGTAAACAACCTACTGAATGGGAAGCAAACCTGCCCAAACTTTGACAGCTGGGAAAATTAATCATTTGGCTGTTGGGTATACATGACAACAGAAACAAATAAATACAGAAAAATTACCAGTGACATCTGATAATATGACTGGAGGCAAAAACATTTGATAACTTGTAACTTCCTGCGTGAAGGTATTCATTACTAGCCGTGGCGGAACACACAACGGTAAAATAACATGTCCAGGAGGACCAGCAGGAACAAGGAGTCGGTGAATACAAGAAAAGAATGGACGTCGTCGTACGAGAAATGGCGTTGAATGGGTCCACTGATTCTGCAACTTCGTGACCCACACTTAAGCCGTTTAATGCAGCAGGGAAAAAAAAAAAGCTGTAGGAAATCCAGGTAATAAAGTGAATAGGAAACTCAAAGTGACCCACCCACATGGTGCTCATTTGCATGTCATTACCCAGAATCCTTGTCTGCAGCCTACCCACTGTATGATGTAAAAAAGGGGTATATAAAGCAGATGTGGAGATCTGTGGAAGATCTGCACACAAGCTCATGAGTAATTTCAATTTACATTATTTATTGTGAAACAATTGAGTGAGTTTTACCCATATCATCCATGTTGTGATGCCCTTTAAACGACATGGGAGTTCTTTGTAGACACAGCTTCAGATACATTTGGTGTACAACTATGTAAGTGAAGAGCTATTGGGGGCCTTTAAAAAGCTAATACAATTTTCAACATGCATACATACACATATTCCCAAGCGACTTGCACATTGGTGAGTGTTGGGTTTGAATGTTCTGACTCACTCAGCATACACTGTATTTTATGAGTTAACAAGCAAGTCTGGTGTAATTTCAGAGTTAAATTCTACCAGGGAGATGTGTTCCCATATGGGTGGCTTTATAAAACAATGATGTACAGAACTGACTGCAGCCCTGCCTGTGCACCACCTTGGTAAACATTGAAGGCATCCAGAAGATCAATATGTTGACGATTAAACTTGTGCAATAATGTCTTCCTATATTGTTCTGCGCTGAGAGCCTAATCTCGCCTGACCAGTTTAAGTGACAATGCCTCAATTAGCGGCATTACGTGGGTGAGTCAAACAATATCCTGATATTTACCACTAATAGGTTAATTAAGTTTGAAGTAGGCCTATTAATCTAAGAGGTTTATGCCAAATTAACATAGTGAATTCTGGAAACACAAGTAAAAAGGGAACAAAAATAGTACAGTAGTATGAGGCATGGAAGTAATTTCCTCTATTGAAGTATGAGCCAAGTACCTTGAGAGAGACATTCTCCAAATGAAGGTTACCATACATCTACGTCCCAATGGCCCCATCATGCACACTCTTATGTGCATGAAATACATTATATTGAGCTTGCACACTACATTGCATCATTATAACAATGTTAATCAGTTTCTCACACAATGAGTCTGTTCTTTCCCCTTGTTTATAGAACAGTATTCCACGTCAAGGCTGACTTTATATCTTGATTCCTTGGTGTGCAACATAATAGATCAGGAGTGGCCAACTCCTCAAGGGCCAGGTTTTAAGGAGATCCCTGCTTCAGCAAAGGTGGCTCAGTCAAAACGAGTGAGGCACTGATTGACCCACCTGTGCTGAAGCAGGAATATCTTCAAAACCTGAGCAGTTTGTGGCCCTTGGCGACTGGAGTTGGCCGCCTCCTGGTATAGAACTCGATTCTTTATAACGCCGGTCAAGACAATGCATTTGCTTCAAATACCAACAATCAAAGTGTACGTTCTTTAGGCGTGAAGAGTTGTCTCCAGTCTGAGTATTGAGTTGGCGACGTCGACAAAAGCCAATTGTCTAACTTTAAAGTCTCTCATTTTGTGTTTGGCTTTGTAAATAAGACTTCAGCTTTGCGCAATTCAGCGGGACGTTGGGTTTATGATTCTACTGCCTCTTCATCTGAAAAACTTACTTTCCCCTTCTTATTTGCAGCATTGGTCATTTTGCCGATGACTACATTGAGCACTGAACCACAGTGCAAGCAATAATAGTAATTAGTCTCCATAGTCAGGGTAAAGAACCCGAGCAGTAAAATAACAAGGGTAATTATGATGTAACCGTAGAAAGCACTGTAATTATCCAATTTTAATGATCCTTTTAATCTTGCTCATGAAAATTAAAAGTAAACCAAACTTCCCACTTTAAACAATGAAACTTTAGTCTGCCGCACGGATTGAAGTGGCATGTGAATAGCTGAGGGTCATTTCATTTGCATTTACCTGTATGGGGTGAAAGGGCAGTTTTTATTGTGGCGCCTGCTCAAAGACTGTGATGCCAAACGGGTCGCTGCTGGGGAATTCTGAAACGGGACGTATTTCAGGCTCCCCCAAAAACCTATGGGACTTAATAATAAATAAAATACTTGTATCTACTGGGAAAATAAAGAACATACGTGTTTGCATGACAGATGAGGTTTGCCCTCTTCTCTGATACAAGTCACCCAGGGGACGCCAACTCCAGTCCTCAAGGGCCACCAACACGTCAAATTTGAAGTATATCCCTGCTTCAGCACAGGAGGTTCAATCAGTTAAGCACAATCAGTTCAATCAGGTTAAGCACAGGTGTCTCGAAGTCGACTGAGCCACCTGTGCTAGAGCAGGGACTGATTGAGCCACCTGTACTGAAGCAAGGACTGAATGAGCCACCTGTACTGAAGCAGGACATCCTGTAAACCTGACTGGTTGGTGGCCCTTTAGGACTGGAGTTGTCCACCTCTAGTCTCCCCACTCCACAATACAGCTTTAAGTGTGTTTAATTCAGAAACGCTATTTGTGGGGGAGGCCAGTTTACATGTTAAGGTTAAAAACCCTTAGGGCCTAGATAAACCAAGCGAGGCTAAATCAGGGAACATAACGTGGCACTACCTAAAACAGGCAAGGATAAGGTTCCTTGAGTTAACATGGTACTCGCCAATGCTAATTAAACGCAAAAACAACACCTGTACTACATCTCGTTAGAATAGGGTTAACGTCACTTTATTGTAGGTTGACGTGGAGTTATCTTCCAATAACGTGACGTTGGGCCATTCTTGCCTTTATGCTTTTTCAGACCCTGAAACAGGGCTTTTGCTGGGTAGAGCAGATGAGGGAAATAATGCTGTGCTATTTAATTCATCCCTCACTGTGGTGTTACAACCACCCAGACCCTGCAAGAGCCCAATGTCAGCATCTGGATAGGAGTAATGGCAAGTTTAGCTATGACTTCAATAACGGAACCATAAGATCCCGCGTTAACCTTAACGGACTTTGGTGAATAAGAGATATTGTTTGCGTGTAATTATCACGAACGTCTTTTTTAGTGAACACTTTCTTTACACGAAACAACAT
>NC_134504.1:18907254-18974836 GCF_040206685.1 Ascaphus truei
CTTTGTGGACACAGGGTTACTAATAATGTGACGTTAGGATAACAGAGTATAGCGCAGCTAGGAATTGATGTTGCGTATGAGATGCTGATTTGTAATAAGTTAATAGTGAGGAAATCGCCCCCGTTTATGTGATAATCGTTTTTTTAGCACACAGTCAACTTGTGAAAGACACAAGGGGGCTGGCTTCCCTTCTTACTCTCACTTTCAGTAATTGTGTGTGTGAAAGATGTACATAGAAGATAGAGGGAGGACCGAAACGTTGGCGGCCTTGTGTTACTGAATACACTTTTTTGATACCAAACCTGCAGTGTGCTGTCTCTTTTTGGCTATCAGGATCCCCTGGTCTCCATTTGTCTACACATTCTCTATGGGACAAGCATCTGCCTCCTGCAACAACACGTGAGTGCTAATCTCCATACCTGACTATATATATATATATATATATATATATATATATATATATATATATATATACTAGGTGAGAGACCCGGCGTTGCCCGGGATGTAATGTTCCCGTTCCTCTCTCTCTCCTCCCCCCTCTCTCTGTTTGTCCCCCATTCACATCAATCCAGTCCCCCCCCCTCCCTCCTTTACAGCTTCATGTAGCGTGTGTGCGTCAGTCACTGTGTGTTTGCGCGCGCGTCAGTGAGGCAGAAACACAAACACACACACACTGACTGACGCACACACACTCAGTGTGTGCGTGTGTGTGCCTCAGTCAGTGTGTGCGTGCGTGCGTCAGTCAGTGTGAGGGTGTGTGTGCGCGTGCGGCAGTCAGTGTGTGTGGGGGTGTGTGTGCGCGCGTCAGTCGGTGTGTGTGTCAGTCGGTGTGTGTCAGTCAGTGTGTGTGTCAGTCAGTGTGTGTGTCAGTCAGTGTGTGTGTCAGTCAGTGTGTGTGTGTGTGTCAGTCAGTGTGTGTGTGTGCGCGCGTCAGTTAGTGTGTGTGTGTGTGTGAGCCAGTGTGTGTGTGTGAGCCAGTGTGTGTGTGTGAGCCAGTGTGTGTGTGTGAGCCAGTGTGTGTGTGTGAGCCAGTGTGTGTGTGTGAGCCAGTGTGTGTGTGTTTGAGCCAGTGTGTGTGTGTGTCAGTCAGTGTGTGTGTGTCAGTCAGTGTGTGTGTGTGTCAGTCAGTGTGTGTGTGTGTCAGTCAGTGTGTGTGTGTCAGTCAGTGTGTGTGCGCGCGTCAGTTAGTGTGCGTGTGTGTGTGCGTCAGTCAGCGTGTGTGTGTGTTTCAGTAAGTTGTGTGTGTCAGTCAGTGTGTGGGAGGTGATGTGAGTGGAGCGCCGGGGAGGGGAGCACCAGGGAGGGGAGTCAGGGGAGGGGAAGTGAGTCAGCGACGGGGAGGGGTGGTGGGTCAGCGCCAGGGAGGTGAATGAGCGGCGGGGAGGGAGGTGAGTGTGATGGGGGTGTAGGAGGTGTGTGTGTATACCCGGCGTTGGCCGGAGGGAGGGAGGGGGGGCGTGAAAGGCAGGGGGAGTGAGCGCCGGGGAGGGGAGGTGAGTCAGCGCCGGAGAGGGAGGTGAGTGTGATGGGGGGGAGGAGAGGTGTGTGTATACCCGGCGTTGCCCGGAGGCAGGGGGGGGGCGTCAAAGGCAGGGGGGGGAGCGTCAAAGGCAGGGGGGGGGCGTCAAAGGGAGGGGGGGGCGTCAAAGGGAGGGGGGGGGGCGTCAAAGGGAGGGGGGGGGGCGTCAAAGGGAGGGGGGGGCGTCAAAGGGAGGGGGGGGCGTCAAAGGGAGAGGGGAGGGTGGCGTCAAAGGCAGGGGGGGGCGTCAAAGGCAGGGGGGGGGCGCCTCAAAGGCATGGATTCCTCCCCCTCCATTTCCTCACCTAGCAGCATTAAGTCCCTGCCGCCCTCCTCCTGCTCCTCGGGGATGTTGAGCCGTAGAGAGCATGCTCTGGGAGGTGGGGGGGTAGGTGGGGGGGAGAAGTGGGGAGCGACACACGCGATACCTACCTGTACTTCCGGCCGCCGCCATCTTCTCACTGGGCGCCGCGAGGGAGGAAGGGGGTCCTTCCGGGCGCCGCCATCTGTTCCAGTTGGAGCAGCGGCGGGGAGGGAGAGAGGTGAGTTGTAGCGGCGAGGGGGAGAGAGACCCGGCGTTGGCCGTGAGTAAAATTTCCCGCTCCCTTCTCTCTCCCTCTTTCTCCGTGTTCCCCAGAGGGATGGGACGAACAGTGGACAGGAGGGGGGGGGGCAGTGGACAGGAGGGGGGGGGCAGTGGACAGGAGGGGGGGGCAGTGGACAGGAGGGGGGGGCAGTGGACAGGAGGGGGGGGCAGTGGACAGGAGGGGGGAGGCAGTGGACAGGAGGGGGGAGGCAGTGGACAGGAGGGGGGGGCAGTGGACAGGAGGGGGGGGCAGTGGACAGGAGGGGGGGGCAGTGGACAGGAGGGGGGGCAGTGGACAGGAGGGGGGGGGCAGTGGACAGGAGGGGGGGGGCAGTGGACAGGAGGGGGGGGCAGTGGACAGGAGGGGGGGCAGTGGACAGGAGGGGGGGCAGTGGACAGGAGGGGGGGGCAGTGGACAGGAGGGGGGGGCAGTGGACAGGAGGGGGGGCAGTGGACAGGAGGGGGGGGCAGTGGACAGGAGGGGGGGGCAGTGGACAGGAGGGGGGGGGCAGTGGACAGGAGGGGGGGGGCAGTGGACAGGAGGGGGGGGCAGTGGACAGGAGGGGGGGCAGTGGACAGGAGGGGGGGGCAGTGGACAGGAGGGGGCGGCAGTGGACAGTGACACACACACACACACACACACACACGTCTCAGTTGATGCGCCCTTTCTCACTTCCGTTTGGCGCCGGAGGTGGGGGAGCGACACCTACCTGTACTTCCGGCCGCCGCCATCTTCTGACTCGGCGCCGCGAGGGAGGAAGGGGGTCCGCCATCTTACGCGCCGCGTGGCAGCTGCCTGTCCCCCCGCCGGGGGGGGGGGGGGAGAGAGGTGATTTGGAGCGGGGAGAGGTGATTTGGAGCGGGGAGTTGGGAGAGGTGATTTGGAGCGGGGAGGGGGGAGAGGTGATTTGGAGCGGGGAGGGGGGAGAGGTGATTTGGAGCGGGGAGGGGGGAGAGGTGATTTGGAGCGGGGAGGGGGGGAGAGGTGATTTGGAGCGGGGAGGGGGGGGGAGGTGATTTGGAGCGGGGAGGGGGGGGGAGGTGATTTGGAGCGGGGAGGGGGGGGGAGGTGATTTGGAGCGGGGAGGGGGGAGAGGTGATTTGGAGCGGGGAGGGGGGGAGAGGTGATTTGGAGTGGGGAGGGGGGGGGAGGTGATTTGGAGCGGGGAGGGGGGGGGGAGGTGATTTGGAGCGGGGAGGGGGGGGAGGTGATTTGGAGCGGGGAGGGGGGGGAGGTGATTTGGAGCGGGGAGGGGGGGGGAGGTGATTTGGAGCGGGGAGGGGGGAGAGGTGATGCCGTTTGGGAGGGGGGAGAGGTGATTTGGAGCGGGGAGGGGGGAGAGGTGATTTGGAGCGCGGAGGGGGAGAGGTGATGCCGCTGGGGAGGGGAGAGGTGATTTGGAGCGGGGAGGGGGGAGAGGTGATGCCGCTGGGGAGGGGGAGAGGTGATTTGGAGCGGGGAGGGGGAGAGGTGATTTGGAGCGGGGAGGGGGGAGAGGTGATGCCGCTGGGGAGCGGGGAGAGGTGATTTGGAGCGGGGAGGGGGAGAGGTGATTTGGAGCGGGGAGGGGGAGAGGTGATTTGGTGTGTGTGTGTGTGTGTGTGTGTGTGTGTGTGTGTGTGTGTGTGTGTGTGTGTGGCGAGCCGAGGGGGAAGAGAGTGGCAGTTGGGTGATGTCACACACAGCAATCTGATTGGCCAGAGGCTGTGGACCAATCAGATTCACCGCAGATAGCACTAACCTCACTAACCATTCGATTTTATATATTAAGATATACAGTGTTCGACAAACCTATACATTTGCTCGCCCCGGGCGAGTGGATTTAACCCCCGGGCGAGTAAATATTGGCCCAAGCAGCACACGTTTGGTACTAGGTGGCGAGTAGATTTTTTGGTGATTTGTCAACCACTGTATATATATATATATATATATATATATATATACACAACATATCTGTTTATTTTAATCAGGTGATATGCAATTCCTTTTTATCAGATACTAATTGTTCTCTGCTTCCTGTTGTTTGGCCGATTGAATGTGCAATCCCCCTCGCTCCCTGCCCCCCCGAAAAAAAACCTTTTCTTTTTAATATTACTTGGTTCCCAACATATTTATGGTAGAAGCAAGAGAAGAATACTTGTCCGGAGAATCTGGGACATAACACCTGAGTCGCCCCAAATTTGTCTCTCTAAGCAGATAGGCTCCCAAATGTAATTTCACTGGCCCCTGTCCAAGCCAGCGTGGAAGGTGTTAACAGCCTGAGGACAAGTGCCACTTCAAAGACCACCTGGAGTCCATCAGCCCCCCTCCCCCTGCATGTCTGATTGAGGTACTGTGTGTGTTGCCATGCTGCTTTTTTCATTTCCACAAGAATCTCTGGGACGTAACACCCGAGTCGCCCCAAAAGCGTTAGCCTAAGGGCAGCCGAAGAGTGTCTCCGTTCGGTAATGTTACAGCTGCTCTGTCGCTTCTGATGCTCACCAACCCTCTCATCCCCTGTACCCAGTGTATCTACTTACCCCCCCTATAGATTCTAACACATTGCAGGCCTATCCTACATCTTCTAACGCATTGCAGGCCTATCCTACCTCTCCTAACACATTGCAGGCCTATCCTACCTCTCCTAACACATTGCAGGCCTATCCTACCTCTTCTAACACATTGCAGGCCTATCCTACCTCTTCTAACACATTGCAGGCCTATCCTACCTCTAACACATTGCAGGCCTATCCTACCTCTCCTAACACCTTGCAGGTCTATCCTACCTCTTCTAACACACTGCAGGCCTATCCTACCTCTCCTAACACACTGCAGGCCTATCCTACCTCTCTTCTAACACATTGTAGGCCTATCCTACCTCTTCTAACACATTGCAGGCCTATCCTACCTCTCCTAACACACTGCAGGTCTATCCTACCTCTCTTCCAACACATTGCAGGCCTATCCTACCTCTCCTAACACACTGCAGGCCTATTCTACCTCTTCTAACACCCTGCAGGCCTATCCTACCTCTTCTAACACACTGCAGGCCTATCCTACCTCTTCTAACACGCTGCAGGCCTATTCTACATCCTCTAACACCATTTTAATCATGTCTGTAAATGTTACTTATGCCCATACTCATGTCTCTGACTGTCCATGAAATGTCTGTGGACTGAATGTGTATATCCTTTGTTCCTTTAATGCAGCCATTATTGTAACTCTCACTTTTCCTGTCTGTCTCTTATGTAACAAAAATAACTATTTAATTGTAGTTCTCAAACTGACTGTAAAGCATTGCGATGCTCCCTTACGTGGAGGCCTGTATTTACTTAAAAAATAAATGTTGATAGAATGATCAGGGTCAGTTTTGCTTCGGTGGCCAAAAGAAAGCCGTGACATCACCAGATGACATTGCTGTTTTCTATTGATGATACCAGCAGCCAGGAGCCATATTGTTTATTTTTTTAATGGCAGTAATACAGTAAATATATCTGGAAGTGTCCCAGAGCTGAAACCACCACAGATTAGCTCAGGATACTGTTAGAAAAAAAGTACGGGAAAGATCGGTCTCGCATCCACTACCGGCACACCAAGCAGGCCGAGCGTCCCCTCCCCGGTGATCCAACATGGCGCCAAACACGGACAAACAGGTGTGTAGGTGAATAATGCAGTATGGGTGCTCACAGGTTTGCAAGTTGCAGGTGTCCCACCCTACGCGTTTCACCACAGGTTGGCATCTCCAGAGGTTGCAAACCAACCAACTTTGGAGTTATTACTAGGACTAATTTTAAATAAATATTTTTATTTTAATATTAATATATTGTTTAATCTGCTTATTCTGAAGAAAACTTGGCACACCACAATACTTCAATTCATCAGTAACATTTATGCGTCTTTTTTTCTTTCCAGCTACTGCTGTGCTTTAACCTCTCGCTGGCTAGAAGGGGCAACATTGTTTTGCGATTGGCTCTTGTCTTGACCACAGTAAAAGGTTGCTTGACTGCTACTCAACTGCTAAAACTCTGACACAGGCCCTCATTCTCTCCCATCTCGATTACTGTAACCTCCTGCTGTCCGGCTTTCCTGTCCCTCACCTGTCTCCCCTACAATCTATCCTAAACGCTGCTGCCAGAATCACTCTACTCTTACCTAAATCTGTCTCCGCGTCTCCCCTGCTGAAATCACTCTCCCGGCTTCCTATCAAATCCCGCACTCAAATCTCCTTCTCACTTTTAAAGCTTTACACTCTTCTGCCCCTCCTTACATCTCAGCCCTAATTTCTCGCTATGCACCATCCCGACTCCTGCGTTCCGCTCAAGGATGTCTTCTCTCTGCGCCTTTTGTATCAAAAGCCCTCTCCCGCCTTAAACCTTTCTCACTGACTGCCCCACACCTCCTGAATGCCCTTCCCCTCAATACCCGACTAGCACCCTCTCTATCCACCTTTAAGACCCACCTGCTTAATGAAGCATACGAGTAGCACCGTGGCTAACACTGTAGACCTGATACATAAAGCTTGGCCCCTTGCAGACGCACTTACCAGAACGCCCTCCCACTGTCTCTGTTTGTTCTTCCTACCAATTAGATTTTAAGCTCTTTGGAGAAGGGATTCTTAAATGTACATTTTTAAGTCTGAAGCACTTATTCCCATGATCTGTTATTTGTATTTGTTATTTATATGATTGTCACGTGTATTACTGCTGTAAAGCGCAATGTATATTAATGGTGCTATATAAAAAAAACATACATACATAAATAATAATAATAGGTTGCTCTTGTATAGCGCTGCTAGTTTTACGTAGCGCTTTACAGAGAAATTTTGCAGACACAGGTCCCTGCCCCGTAGAGCTTACAATCTATGTTTTTTGGTGCCTGAGGCACAGGGAGATAAAGTGACTTCCCCAAGGTCCCAAGGAGCAATTGAATTGAACCAGATTCCCCTGCTTCACACTCAGTGCCAGTCAGTGTCTTTACTCACTGAGCCGCTCCTTCTCTCATTAGCCATCATTTTCATCTTTCTCTGTTATTCCCTTTCCCAACTTTAACTCGATTTTCTTTTCCCGACTCGGCGGTTTCATGGATACCAGGATCAATTTTTATCAATAGGCCGTGTGCGGTCTTGTTAGTGATCCGGCAAGACTGATTGGATTTAGACTGCAAACATATAAAAGACGAACGTAAATGTCACTTTAGCAACCACTAATACACTTTAATGGCCGCTGAGGATCAGATAGGGTACAGTCCTTTTCTTGTTCAAGATTTGGTCTGTTACTGTTACTCTAAATTCCTATCCATCAATATGTTTCTTTAAAACCTCAAATGCAACTTAGCTTTTGTTTTCACTGCGGAGAGAAGGGGAACTTATGGGTTTAAACTAATCCATATGCTTCATGCTCACATATGGTAACATTCCATTCTGGTGGGAATTTTCTTTCATTTCTGTTTTTTTTGTTGAAGTTGTTGTTGCAAAACACCATATATATCCCAGAAATTATTCTTTGATGTCAACAAATGTACAAGTATTCATCTAGTCATGGATTCAAGAAGAATCTGTAATCTGCGGTAGGAACATTAAAAGAAGCAGATATGCATTTTTTCACCCCCCTGGGTGGGTTAAATATATAGGAGTTTATTCTACGTCCACCAAAGCGATTGATTAGGGCATTGCGGACTAAAGTGTCCTGATCGGCTGCTGTGGCAAATATAGGATAAGCCCCATGAGATTTTTGGTGGAGGTGTATTTCAGATATAACCATCCCTAGAATGGTAATAACTACATTGGAAACTGTATCAACCTAATCCGAATAACCCCTTTACAGCCAGAGGAACCATGTGTTTTGCGAAGGGGTTCAACCCAGCAGGAACATTTGGCGGTTTTCTTTCTATTCTGATATTTCCTACCAATTATTAGCCCAATTTATCCCTGGAGCAGAAACACACGTCTACCCCTGGTCTCCTATGAAATCCCAGGCGGAGTATTTATGGCTGAGCACTTGTAGAACAATCCCCACTTGTCACTTTTGTAAACTTAGATATGTCAGCAACATTAAACAGTTACTAAGTTGAGGAGTAAGAACCTGATAGGGAAGTGAGTGGTTACCCATCCCGTCATATGCCCCGGGCAAACATCTTTTCCTGGCACCGAGGGTGTAGTGTGTCTCTTTCCGTTGCCTTCTGCAGCTGGCCTGGAAAACGCTCATCAAATTAGATATTTCCATCTTTTGTTCACAAGACAGACACATATTGTAAGGAGACAATGGTTACCTGATTGGGTTTGGGAGGGGGATAATGGGGGGGGGGGGAAGAGGGGAGATGATGGTTAACCCTTCATTCCCTGCTTCACTGGAATGGGGGTTGCTTACTAAAATACTAGCAATGCACATAAATTATATTAATAATAATACTATTTGTTCTCATCACGGGGAGATAAAGAGAACCAAGGTTACAAGGAGCTGACACTGGGATATGAACTCAGAGGCATTGACTTTACAATGATACTGCTCCTTCCACCCATTCATGACTTATTCATGGCTTTTTGTTTGATTTCAGTATAGCGTTTACAGTATCCAACATGTAGGTTAAAGATCCAGAAGCCATATGGGTCATGGAGAAGTGTAGATACGCTCCAGGTCGTGAAACTGTACTTAGTAGAACACCAACCTGAGAGCTCTTCTTAGATGCAATTACAGTGTACAGACCTTTTGAAATCTCACGGGTCTCTGCCCTTGTACTTAAGTAACTCTATACACTATAATTTTACCTATGAAGAACTGTCATGTTGGCTCACCTAGGTTCTCCAACACTAACGGAATCATGTGCAAACACCTCCCATCTTTACAGTCTGGGGGAAGATACGTTGCTGTGTAGCAATTGCCTGTAAAATCGGGCTGATGCGCAGTTCTGCAGCTGAGAAGGTCTCAATAAATAGGAACTGAATATCCAATAATGACCAGGTGTCAGAAACAGTTTCTAACATTTGACACAGGAGTCAGGTCATAAAATGATGCAGTACATCAAAACAAGCATTGCTTACTGTTCATACGTCGGAGGAGATGTAGCAGTGCAAAACAAATGTGATTTTGGCTCAAGATTCCATTTTTAATGGTTGCATCAGATTGCCAGCCAAGTTTCTTACATCTGCCGCGGATTGCTAAGAAAAGAGGTTCAGACAACACGCCAGACGTGAATTTGTTTTGGTGTGTGCTAATAATGCAAAAGAAAACCCCAAAGAAACATCATGGGTGCAGAATTTGATAAATCCCATTATTATAAGTAACCCCTCTCCTATTAACAACCCCCAAATTAAAACCAGACATGCAGGGAGCAAAAAGCAAGTTTGTCTATCCATTGCCACAAAGAGGGTATTATCAACACATCTTTTCATGCACGTTTTGCTCCAAGTTGCCTTGACACCTCTTCCCTGAACACCCCTGAGTCGTCTCCTTCCCTGTTATTGGCCAGGTAACACACCTCTTCCCTAGCCCCCTAAAGCAGAATCCGACGAGTTAATGCGCCTAAGAAAGGTTTAATAATGGTATGACATCTTTCAAAGAAAACTGAAATCAATTATGTTATCTTGCAAAGAGAGGCGCTGTCTCTTGAACAAGAGCTGGCATGAGTTAGCATATCTCGGACGTGCAGGGAGGGGTATGAGAGGAAAGTTATACTTTGTAAGATGATGCCTTCCAGTGACTGGAAAGGTTGTTCTTGCCAAGAAACATGAAATAATTCAATGCAAAAACACTACTTGGAGACCTTCCCCCCGCCCCCCACCTTTTCTTTTTGAAAGAAGCGGTCACAAGGTAACGAGATAAAAAGGAATTTCGATTTGAAAAGGATCTAGATTTTCCGGCTTTGCGGGAAGATATTTGGCAATCGGTGACTTTAATTTTAGCACTGTGGCAGAAAGATAATGAATGACCTCATGTTACGCGAATATTGTGCTAAAAGGAGTTGTGCAACTGCAGTCTTTGAAGTCGGAGAATTTAGTTCAAGGACTAGTATTAACATCTTGTATCTTTGAATGTATATCGTCATCCATGTACATTGCACCTCATAGCAGTAATAGACGCAACTAAATCATATGAGACATAATGGGAATAAGTGCTTTAAACATAGCAGTAAACATTAGGAAAATTAGTCCTTGCCCTAAAGAGCTTACAATATAATTTAGGCTTCAATTATACCAAAAACTGCAGAGCTGCAGAGCGATCCGGTGACTTCATCGTAGCCATGCTACAAGTGCACACGCAGAAGGGATTTGTAGCACTAGTGCAGGGAGACATGCGCAGTTCTTCACTTCCTGGTTTGTTGAAGATGCACTGTGATTGGCCCGTGCAAATCACGTGATGCGGCTGTAATGTGAAAAAAAAACCCTCAAATCTCCACGAGACAAACGCTCTGCAGTACGTAGCGCCGCCTACGTCGCGCTTGGTATGTGCGTTCTACATGGTTTTGTTTCATTTGTTTTTCATATGCGCGACGTCACCGGATCGCTTTGCACCTTCGGCACGCTCCCCATCGCACCACCCTGCAGGCCACAGATCTCTTCAAGCAAAGGCGTGCGTGACGTCACGCGGTCAGTCGCAAGTGCCTACTATGGACCTGGCCCTCCAAAGCCGCCATTCGATATTATGTGGACATTTGCTATGAGGAAGGGGCGGCTCAGTGAGTAAAGGCACTGACTCTGTAAAAACCGAACCTGGTGTCAGCTTCTTGTAACCTTGTCATTTGATCTCCCTGTGCCTCAGGCACCAAAAACATAGATTGCAAGCTCACCTGGGCAGGGCCTGCGTGTGTAACCTTCCTATGTGCTGCGTACCGCATGCTATACTGTAATTGTGACGCACTCTGAGTCCCATTGGGAACACGCTATATGAAATAAAGTTACTATGTATATATCTTTATTTGTATAACACCATCCATGTGCATAACGCTTTACAGAACACACAGGAATTTTTTTTTATAGGAATAAGTTATACAGTATGAAACTCAGAGGGGATGTGTACCAAGATGACAGTTGTTGATTGAGCCACCTGTGTTGGCAGTGATATCCTCAGAACCTGACCTGTTGGTGGCCCTTGAGGACTGGAGTTGACCACTCCTGCCGTAGACACTGCACATCTTCCATCCCACTGCCTATTCTGGTTTTCGGATCTGTACATCCCAGTGGCTGTAAACGCTGTGGCAAAACGCAGCCACTCCGGCTGGTACATTTAGGGAAGTGCATAATATCGAATGGCGGCTTTGGAGGGCCTTGTAGTGGTCATGGGTGTTCCAAGGTAAGAGGGCAATTAGAACGTGCTGATACACTTCAGATTGTTACAGTGCTCTCCGTAATTGTAGATCTGACATCGTTCAATTGCAAACTGCGGAGGACATGAGTTTGATTGACTTGTGAAACGAAAACACGGAAAACCTCAAATGTAAAGTCATCTAAGGACAAAAACAAAGTATTTATGGAACGTGCGCTTTCCCATCCCTGAAATATTCTCCGGCGCTTTATGGTTAGACTAAGTGATGACATTTATTGTCACTTCCTATGGTCTGGATAATGGCACCCTACACACAAAGCCTGGATTCACATGAGCTTAATAGTAGCTTCACTTTTCCTCAGCTGAACTTCTAACAATGAATGGGTATGCCATCTTTTACCACGTTGTTTTTTTTACACTGTGAATTGCCAGCTTGTGGCATATTCAGCATTTAACCACTTTGTTGCCAGAGGGTCTAGCAATGCACAGCACGGAATTAGTTAAAGGTATGTCCTGCGCCAAAAAAATTCTGAGAAAAACACCTGATGCCAGCCATGTTGTTTTATCCCTAACGAAGTAGTTTGGCGATGGACAAAACCCCCCCCCCACTGTTCACTAGTTTTGCACATCTCTAGTCATAAGGAGCTGCCGTGATATCTTGAAACGTTGGATACCATTTCAGAGGCCAGACTCCTAGTCACCTGGTTATTTAGCCTCCGTTGCGGTTGCAGTGCCGCACGTGAGGGCATGTGCTCCTTCTTCAGACAGATGCGTTTCTTGTATGGGACGATATCCCATAGATAACTCAGAGATTACTATGGAAAATCTTTAGAAGGACAAACCTATATAAATGTGCCTCTCCCAAAACGGAAATGTGTTCATAAGGCATCGTAGATCTGCCCATTTCTGAGTCACCTGCTAGACAAAATTTATTCTGCGAGACCCTAATGAATAAATCTTATTGCCCACTCCTCAGACTGTCGCTAACACGGTGTGACCGATCCCAGGCAGTATACAGTGTCCTGAGCTCGTGGGGGGAACACACGCTTAATAATCCCCAAAACTGCCTCCAAGTGTGTGCAGGCAGCATGTGGGGGGGGGGTGGGGGTATAGCTGTCACTCACTGCGGGAGCTTCCAAAGTCACGCCCCACAATGCCTTGCTTCTGTGGATGCAAAGCATTGTGAGAACCAACTTTGGAAGCTCCTGCTGTAAGTGACAACGATATCCCCTCTCCCCCCCCCCCCCCCCCCGCTAAGGTGCAGTTTGGGGCCTTAGTAAGTGCGCAGTCTCTACACGGGCTTAGGGACCCGCTATACTGCCTGGGAGCCGACATTACAATTTTGAGGGCGAAATCCCTTGTTGGGAAATACTGCTTTAAAGAAAGACAAGACTTAGGGAGTTTACGTTTTTAAAAAAAACATTGTTGATCTGGCTGGATTTGTAGTTTTCTGTTAGTGTGCGAACACAAGGACTTGGCTTGGAATTGGTGATGTCTGCCACACGCGGGGGGGGGGGGGGGGGATGACACGTGTCATGATTGGTTAAACAGTGCCCTTTGTTCACTAGAACCTGGTAAATGTTTATTATGTTATGTCTGATGTTCAGTAGAGTACCGAACAGTGCCCAAAAAACACTACCGCCATTGTGAATCAGATGTATTAAACTGAATTACTGCAGGGCAGAGTACTAGTGAAGGTCAATGGATGATAAAGTAATTTCTAATGGATGGCAGTGGTGTACAGCATATAGTTGTGAAGCAAGAGGGAAAAAATCATGGCTTACACCAGGGGTGGGCAACCTATTTTTCAATGTAGCCACAGGTGTGGCGAATTAGAAGTGAAAATAGCCACACCATGTAAAAATTGAGGTATTATGTTGCGCATGCGAAAATTTTCAACAACACACACTGTTTGAACAAGTTTATAAATTCTCCCACCACAACCCCCCTCCTCCTCCTCTCACCCCCCTCTTCATCCTTCTCTCACGCCACCACCACTACCGTCCTCATCATCATCAATCTGGCCTTGTTGAATTGATATATAAGTTAGTATGTTTGAATGTAAAAAGTATTTTTTTTTTTTTTTCTTTTCCTCTTAACTCTGTGCTGTTAATTGAACAAATGGAACAAGGTGACTGATTGGGGAGGGGGAGGGTCATGTGACCTTTTTTTTGTGTATAATACTAACAGCTCAGCTGCATTTGGCAGGAACTGCATTAGGCAGTGAGGCATTTAAAGTGAGCTTTTAAGTGATAGATACAGTTAGACTACAGTTAGACTAGAGGTGACTGGGGACTGGATCTACTGCACACTCTTTTACTCAAGACAACAAACGGTAAGCTATTCAGAGCACACTATGATCCCATGCTTGTTAGCCTGCATAGTTTAACCCCCCACCCCTTTACAACTTCTTTCACTGCAGCCTCTCCCAAAACTGACTGCACAAAACACTGAAACCCTGAATTGACCCTAGCATTGCAATGCAGCAAAACATATGACAAGGTACAGGTTCACCCCTGCTGTTTAGTCTGCACACACTCACTCTGCTCACAACAGCTCCTTGCAGCACTGCCTACCTCTGGCATCATGAACCTACTATGTATTTTAACTTTTTTCTTTCTCCTGGCCTCATGGAGATGTTACTCCCTCTATCCACTACAAACTCCTCCATCCTGGCCCGCACCCAACATCACCATACACCCTGGACTACTCAAAAGCCTTGCACTATCTACTGAATGTTGGTGGAGAACTCTAAAAACCAGCACACCAACCACTGCTCACTCTAATGGAAAACACCACAAATTTACAACTTGTAAACAACTACCCAAATTTCTTCTCATACTATTACTCTCTCTAGCAGGTGATATTGAAACTAACCAAGGTCCTCCCATTTCAGCTCTGTCCCATGCCCCTGAGAATTCCACCTTTAAATTCCAAAAAGGGCTATCTGTCGCCCATATAAACATCCGGAGCCTGCTGCCCAAACTAGACGAACTAAGGGCATGGTGCCTTATGCATAAACCCAAAGCCATCGTTCTTACAGAAACATGGCTATCCTCTAAAACCCCTGATGCAAATATCGCCATTCAGGGATACTCCATTTTTAGGAGAGATAGGTCAAAGAGAGGAGGAGGGGTGTTATTTTATATTGCAGACACCTTACAATTTACACTGCTACATTGCCCACCAAGTCCACCCTCTTTTGAAACTCTAGTTGGCAAAATCTGCCTCCCCTTTTCTAAGCCCATCTTGCTTGCTGGCATCTACCGCCCCCCTAAAGCCCCTCTACAATCCTTGACTGATATCACCCAATTTCTTGCCTCCATTTCCTCTCTGAATGAGAAGAGTGAGCTGCTAGTTCTTGGGGATTTCAACTTCAATTGGCTTGACCCTAAAAACCACAAAATCCAGATACAACTCAAGTCACTTAACCTATCGCAACTCATTTCCCAACCCACACGAATAAACCTGAAGTCGCATAACCATTCCTTGCTAGACTGGATTCTCTCCTCAAACCCCAGCAGAATCCAATCCTCTGGCATCCTTCCTGACATTTTCAGTGACCATGCAATAGTGTACTGTGTAAGGAAAATTAAACCGCCCCATTCAAGCCCCAAAGTTCTCCTAACTAGAACATTTAAAAACTTTAACCCACAACAGTTTCTGGATGACCTTACCAACTGCCCATGGCACAGAATCGATTTAATTCCCGACCCTGATTCTGCGCTCGACTATTTCCAATCCGAGTTCTTAAAACTCTGCGATACCCATGCTCCACTACGCAAAATAAGGGTACGGGGGGCCCACCTTCCATGGGTTACACCTGACCTTATAGCACTCTACCAGTTCAGGGATGCCTTGTGGAAAAGCTACAAAGTAACTGGCACTACCAAGGATCTCAATCACTACAGATGCCTGCGGAACGTGTGCACAAGGCAAACAAGGCATGCAAAAGCACAATATTACTCTGACAATCTCCTCCAGAATACATCAAACCCAGCTAATTTCTGGAAGGTTATCAACAATAAATTCCAGCCTCCTAACCATCAACAACCAAGTAATATCACTAAGGGGGATATTACTCTGACAAACCCCACTGACATTGCAAATGCATTCAATGATTACTTTGTGGGGTGTGCCACTAACCTATTAGCGAAACGCAGCACAAACCCCAAACCTGAATCTCATCCTGGGAGTACCCCTATAGTCCCACCCCCTCCCAACACTGCCCACAATTTTCAATTTAGCCCAGTATCTGAAGAGGAGATTACACAAGCGCTCCTCAAACTAAAACTAAGCAGCCAATGTGGACCCGACTTACTACAATCTAGGTTCCTACGACTTGGTGCCCCAGCCATTGCCAAACCAATTGCGTCGATAGTCAACTCTATCCTGTCTGCAGGCCATATCCCTAAGACCTGGAAAACTGCCAGAGTTGTCCCAATCTTCAAAAGTGGGGACAAAAACACTGTCTCAAACTACAGGCCAATCTCACTTCTCCCAATTCTATCCAAAGTTATGGAAAAATGTGTCCACTCCCAATTAAGCGAGTTCTACACCAAGACAAATTTCCCTAGCCAATTCCAGTCTGGGTTTCGTCCCAAACACTCCACCGTAACTACCCTGCTAAAAGTTTGCAATGAAATCCAGTGTGGAATGGAACGGGGACAACTCACTGGTGCAGTATTCCTAGATTTTGCAAAGGCTTTTGACACAGTTGATCATGCTATCCTGCTTAACAAACTCCAGAGCTCTGGAATAGGGAAACATGCTTTAAACTGGTTTCAGTCCTACCTATCAGGAAGATCCCAACATGTGTCCATCTCAGGCTCTAACTCCAACCCCATGGATATCACCTGTGGTGTCCCGCAAGGCTCTGTTCTGGGGCCCCTACTCTTCTCAGTGTTCATTAATGATCTTCCCACAGCTTGTAAGGAAGCCTCAATACACATGTATGCAGATGACACAATCCTGTATGCACACAGCCATAGCCTCTCTGACCTTCAACACATACTTCAGTCTGACTTTTTGAGACTCGAAAACTGGATTTCCCAAAACAAACTGTTTTTAAACACTGACAAGACTGTAACAATGGTATTTGGGACCAAGACTAAATTTGTAAAGCTTCCAGTGACTGAGCTCCTGATTAGAACCAACGCTAAAACCACCCTAACACCTGTCACTAGTTTTAAATACCTGGGCTTATGGTTTGACTCCCACTTAACATTCGGGATGCACATTGATACCCTGACAACCAAGACCTATGCCAAACTAGGGGTACTTTACAGGAACAAATCCTCCCTAAGTCTCCTGGTCAGAAAGCGTATTGCACAGCAGATGCTAATGCCAATTATTGACTATGGAGACATAGTATATGGCTCGGCTCCTCAAACCCACCTTAGCAAACTTGACACCCTCTACAATTCAATTTGTCGTTTTGTTCTCCAATGCAACTACAACACACATCACTGCGAAATGCTCAAAGAACTAGATTGGTCATCACTAGAGTCTAGGCGCAAAGTTCACCTTTCCTGTCTCACCCTCAAATACTTTCTGGGCAAGCTACCCAGCTACCTGAACAAGCTCCTCACCCCTACCACATGCAGTACCTATCACCTGAGATCAGACTCCAAAAGACTATTCATGGTCCCAAGACTCAACAAAGTATCCGGACGTTCCTCCTTCTCCTTCCGTGCACCCCAAAACTGGAACAACCTACCAGAGACTCTCATATCCACCACCAGCTTAAGTTCTTTCAAATCTAAGGCTGTCTCACACTTTAATCTGGTCTGTAACTGTTTCATAAGCTCATAATATATATTTTCTTTAACTGTGCATGCAATGTCTTGTATATAAATGTATACCTTGTTCATTTATGTAACTGTATTTGTAACCATGTATTATTTGTTTTACTCTGTGCCCAGGACATACTTGAAAACGAGAGGTAACTCTCAATGTATTACTTCCTGGTAAAATATTTTATAAATAAAATAATAAATAAATAAATAATCACCTCACCCCCTCATCACCATCTCATTTAACCTAACCCCCATCATCATCATCTCCCCCCAGCACCCTAGATCTCCCCCAGTCCCTTTCAGCAGTCCCCCTCATCATCAAGCACCCCCCCGTCCTATGCGTAGGGCACATAGGAGGGTGCATAACACGCGGGGTGTAGGGCAGGGGAACTGTGGCGGCGGGAGGGGGTAACTCCACAGCAGCAGTGGGGCATTGTGGGTGCCGGTGTGGGCAGGCTTGGTGCAGCTGTGGGGGAGGGGGGGTGGTCTGGGCAGCATGGGAGGGGATGATGAGGGCTGCGTGAGAGGGGGTGATGAGGGCAGCGCGAGAGGGGAGGGTCAGGGCAGCGCGAGAGGGGAGGGTCAGGGCAGCGCGAGAGGGGAGGGTCAGGGCAGCGCGAGAGGGGAGGGTCAGGGCAGCACGAGAGGGGAGGGTCAGGGCAGCGCGAGAGGGGAGGGTCAGGGCAGCGCGAGAGGGGAGGGTCAGGGCAGCGCGAGAGGGGAGGGTCAGGGCAGCGCGAGAGGGGAGAGTCAAGGCAGCGCGAGAGGGAGATCTGGGTAGCCTGAGAGGGGGTGGTCTGGGAGCATGAAGGCAGCATGAGTGGGGATCTGGGCAGCAGGAGAGGACATCAGGGGGGGGTCGGGTTACCTGGGCATCAAGGGGGGGGGGGTTGGGGGGGAGGTATCCTAAGCCTGGTGGTGAGTGCATATGCAGGCTGTGGGGGTTTAAAGAGGCTGTGCTGGGGGCTGCTCCCCGGGTCTATGGCTCATGGTGGAGCTGATCAGTGCAGCCAAAGTCACTCTCAACCCCTTGACAGTGGCTGGAGCCGGCTGGCTTCTCCCTCCCTCCCTCCAGCTGAGGAGCAGGCACCGGAGTGAGGCTGGGGAGCTTCCTCTCTGTGCTGCGGCAGCTTCTCCTGTCCCTGTGGCTGCTGGTGCAGAAAGAAGCAGGGGGGAAAGGGAGGAGAGAGGAGAGAGAGAGCTTCCTCTCTATGCTGCTTCTCCTGTCCCTGTGGCTGCCGGTGCAGTAAGATGCAGTAAGAAGCAGGGGGGGGGGGGGGGGGTGATAGGAGGATAGAGAGCTTCCTCAGAGTGCTGCTGCTGCTTCTTCTCCTGTCCCTGTGGCTGCCGGTGCAGTAAAAAGCAGGAAAGGGGTGGGGGGGGGGGGGGAGGGAGGAGGCTCTATTTGCCACAGTTTCACTGCCAATTCGCCACAAGTAGCGAATGGCGACAGGGTTGCCCACCCTGGGCTTAGACCCTATAGGCTCTAATGAGGGATGGGAGATGAGCTCGGTCTTTTGTCACATATAAACTGTAAAGCACTACGTAAAACTAACAGCGCTATACAAGAACAAACAATTATAATTATTATATATATGGAGTCTGTCTCCCCCAGGGGCGAGCAACTCCAGTCCTCAAGGGCCACCAACAGGTCAGGTTTTAAGGATATCCCTGCTTCAGCATAGGTGGCTCAATCAGTGGCTCAGTCTTCAACTGCAGCAGAAATATCCTTAAAACCGGACCTGTTGGTGGCCCTTGAGGACTGGAGTCAGCCGCCCCTGCCCTGTGGTGATTTGAACAAACCCTGATGTTAAAATGAATCTGCGATTGGTAAACAACGAATCACTTCACTTTTACTGAGTAACACACCGACTGCCAATTTCCTCTTTGTAATGGCCTCTGACCGCGTATTCGATAACACACAAGAATGCAACTTCTGGTGATGTCATTGCAGTTCATAAGGTAAAAACATCTGACAGCTGCTTACTGAAATTATAAGATGCTTCCTCTTCAGGGGGGAAACAGGCAGAGCTTTCATGAGAATGAGGCCGGCTGTCAGCTGCCAGTGACAGCACTAGTACAATGCGAGCCGTTTGTAGTAACGCGCAAGACCCGTCAACATTCCTATAGCCGAGAGAAATCCACAACACAGCATCAGCGGCTTAAAGCCTTCCAAGATATGTTTAACTAAGACTTTCCCTAATCAAACTCTTAGAAATAGCTTGACATGTCGCCATGTTTCTTTTGATGTCTCAAGGAGACAGTGTCTCTGCTATCTGATGGAAGGGCAGAACTCGTCGTCTTTGTATACCCACGTGCTAGAAAAGTACAGGTCTTCATGTGAGATGGTATCAGGAACATGCCACGCTCAGTCTCTCCTAGCCTTGGGATTCCTTTATCTCTGCTAAGCAGGGCAATTTACTCATTGTCTTGTTACCTGTTCCAAGGCTTAACCAGAGAAATTAGCTGGAAATTCTACCATCACATTTTGCACATTGTGCCAAACTAATGGGCATTTTATATACCTATCTGCAGAGAATCTCCATAATTCAAAAATAATGGTGCCATTGAAACTTGGCAGCGCACATACTGTGCTAAAGCAACACCAGTGACTACCGCGACGCACCGAGGTGCATTCAATTCCACAAATATCCTGAATCGCAGGGTAGAAACCGCACTTACATTTGTAGCCAAAGGGGTGGTTTATCTAAGACCTCTGGCAGCTAAACTGGGGCAACATTGAAGCAAAAAAAAAGATTTTATTTAAAAGAAAAATAAATCTGATTAAAAGTAGCATTTTTTCCCCCTGTGATAAATCTGGTACCGTTGTTCCCGCCCCCCCCCCCTCCCCCGAGTTTTGTACACTAAAGTTCCCCCGTAGAGGTTTGGTTTTGGAAGAGACAGAGAAATTCCCAGCAAAGATTTAAAGATTTAGTGTAGTTTGTATGTAAAGAAAAAAATCCCCAGAGAGGTGTTTTAACGCACACACTTTTTTTCCCTTGTTGCAACTTTAGCAAATGTATGAAATACTTGAACCAAATGTGATAATCTGATGCAGGGTGTTTGCGAGCGAGATTTATGTCACCGTGACCCGCACTCATTTTTGGAGGCAGGTTAAAAAAAAATGAAAAAGTCATACAGCTAATTTGATGAATGAACAAATGAGTTATATTAATGAATCAAAGACCTTAAAGTAGTATAGGAGGTCTGTGTGTGTACTGGAGCTGTGTTGGTGGTATTTGATCATGTGGAACACAGCATGTGTTTCCCCCCAGAATTCGGAGCTGGCAATCTGCAGGGAACCCTTATATTAGCCATAAACCATGAATCATGTTAATGGTAGCTTCAAACTCCACTTAATTTGAACGGTTTACTTGATTAACGACAGCTGCCTAATTTAATATCTGTACAGCGAGGGCCTGGCCCCAGCCCTTGGATTAACTCAGGGGTGGGAAACTCTAGCCAACAGGTCAGGTTCGGAGGATATCAGTGCGTCAGCACAGGCGCCTCAATCAGTGGCTCAGTCTTCAACTGACAGTCGAAGACTGAGCCACTGATTGAGCTGCCTGTGCTGAAGCAGGGATATCCCCAATGCCTGACCTGATGGTGGCCCTTGAGGACTGGAGTTGGCCACTCCTGCCTTAAGTGATGGAGTCCTTCTGATTTCAGCCTTCCATGAGGACTGGAGTTGCCCACCCCTGAGTTAAACTCATCAAACCTATGAAACAAAGCCCACATGGATGCACCGCAGTGTGCCTTATTGCCCACTTCCCCATGCCACACATTGCTGTAGGTTTTTGTTGACAGAGCAGGATGAAAACTTGAAGAGGAATTTCATGCAAACAGAAAATAAACATTGTTCCCTGCTTCACTAAGCTAAAAGCTCCTTTGAACCTTTTGATCTCAAGGGCATTTTTTAAAGGTTATTTTAAACAAACATTAAGTAGTATGGAAGCAGTTATGTTCTCTACATGGTGTATCTGTAGGATCAGATTTCAAACTGAGATGATTAAAGCTAAACTGGCCAGATAGCTGCAGAGAAATTGTCTGTCTTGTGGCTAGTATTACTCTGCTTAGCCCTTCCTACAACTGACAGCGACTTCCAGGCCTAGTTATTTTTGAGCATTAAATAATTGGAATTATACTTGACATTACCAGCAATATGGGAACACAATAAAGGCGTTTGCCCACCCAATCTGCCAATTGTGATTCTACCTACTGACCATTTAAATTCTCACATGCGTATATCTTGCAAACCGTTTAAGGCTATGCGGCACCTTGTTAGGGAGGAAGAGTGGCTCAGGGAGTAAAGGCACTAGGGGCGGCTAACTCCAGTCTTCAAGGGCCACCAACAGGTCAGGTTTTCAGGGTATCCCTGCTTCAGCACAGGTGGCTCAGTCATTCTGACTGAGCCACCTGTGCTGAAGCAAGGATATCCCCATTACCTGGCCTGGTAGTGGCCCTTGAGGACTGGAGTTGGCCACCCCTGCTGTAAACAATGACACAGTTCGAATCAGGGGACCCTGGTTCAATTCCTGGTGTCAGCTCCTTGTTATCTTGTCACTTTATCTCCCTGTGCCTTAGGCACCAAAAACATAGATTTTAAGCTCATCTGGGCTATACTGTAATTGTGACATGCTTTGAGCCCCATAGATATATGACATAAACGTTATTATTGCTACTATTATCTTTGACCTTTTCTGCTGGGAGACTGCCCCATGCCTCCTGTTTCCCTGTCAGTGAAGATGCACTCTCTCATACACACAAGCCTCTCCTTCACCTGCCGGTTGGGCCAGTAACACATTGCAAGGAGTTACGATTATACAGCATTAGGTACTAGAAATAACATTACCTTCACCACTGCATCATGCAGCCCCTATGGCAACAAAAGAGATGGGGAATACAGAAGCACGAAGGCTACCTTCAAAAACGATACATCAGCACTAGCATTTTGGGGCGTTAGTGCTTTTGATCTCCTATGCAACGGCTCTTCACCTAGCAGCCCTGGGGCCAAATCCAGCCCAAGGCCCTTGCACTCTCTGCTTATGCTAATCTCATTGCAGTTGTTCAGGCAGCTAAGTGCAAGTGTTTTACAATAAAATTCAATTGTAAGCTAGGATAATATAAATATATGTGGTGCAGGTGTTATAAATGCCTGCAATTATTGCAGTATAATCATTTTAGGTCTTTAGATGTACCAAAAAATGACATTATAAAAATCTTGTGGCCTTTCTACTCCTGTATGTATGTATGTATGTATATTTATATAGCGCCATTAATGTAGATAGCGTGACACAGCAGTAATACACGTGACAATCATATAAATAACAAATAATACAAATAACACATAATGGGAATTAGTGCTTCATTCATAAAAGTAACATTTCGGAAGAGGAGTCCCTGCTCCGAAGAGCTTACAACCTAATTTGTTTTCGGATATGGCCCCTTTGGAAAACTCGTTAAAGACCCCGTCCTTCGGTGTAGTAACAAAGGAGGGAGGGGGAGGAGGAGGTATACCACATTTTATTGACCCAACAAGTAGTTGATATGTTGCAAGCTTTCTAACCTCTCAGGGTCCTTCATCGGGTCCTCCTTTGGTGTGGCTGTTCGCACAATAAGTGCTACTTTTATTTAGAAATGTAACACATACAAGTCTGTGAAAGAGCTAGCTTACACTGGCAACCCACAACTTAGGTCGCCCAGGGTGGCACATTTGTGGGGGGAGGGGCGAGGATGATGGCGGCGACACTCGCGGGAGCAGAGGAGAAAGAGGGTGATGGCGACAGTGAGACTCAAGGAAGCGGAGCCTGCCTCAGCAGTCTGACCTGGATGTGCATGGCCGGTGCAAGTGTCAACTTCCAGTGCCTTCGAGGACCCCCACAGCCAGGTAAGGAGTTATAACTGAGGGGTGAGGGGTATGAGAGGATGAGGAAGGGTGAGAGGAAGAGGGTGATGAGAGGAGAAGTAGGGGGGGTGAGTGGAGGAGGAGAAGGGGGGGGGGCTGAGAGGAGGAGGGGGGATGAGAGGAGGAGGGGGGATAAGAGGAGGAGGAGGGGATGAGTCGAGGAGGAGGGATGAGAGGAGGGGGATGAGAGGAGGAGGAGAGGGGATAAGCGGAGGGGAGGAGAGGGGATAAGAGGAGGAGGAGGGGAGAAGAGCGGAGGAGGGATGAGGATGAGGGGGGATAAGAGGAGGAGGAAGACGGGGGATGAGTGGAGGGGGTGTGATGAGAGGAGGAGTAGGAGGGGGATGAGTGGAGGAGGAGGAGGGGATGAGTGGAGGAGGAGGAGGGGATGAGTGGAGGAGGAGGAGGGCTGAGAGGAGGAGGAGAGGGAATAAGAGGAGGAGGGGAGAAGAGTGGAGGAGGAGGGATGAGGATGAGGGGGATAAGAGGAGGAAGAGGGGGGGTGAGTGGAGGAGGGGGGTGAGAGAAGGAGAGAGGGGGGATAGGAGGAGGAGGTGGGGGGCATAGGAGGAGGAGGGGGGATAAGAGGAGGTGAAATGAGTGAAGGAGGAGGGGGGATGAGAGGAGGAGGATTTGGGATAAGAGGAGGAGGGGGGAGAAGAGTGGAGGAGCAGGGATGAGGAAGAGGGGGATAAGAGGAGGAGGAAGAGGGGGGATGAGTGGAGGAGGGGTGATGAGAGAAGGAGAGGTGGGGGGCATAGGAGGAGGATGTGGGAGGCATGGGAGGAGGGGGGGTGAGAGGAGGAGGGGAAAGAGAGAATGGGGGAGAAAGAAAAAAAGCGTATAACATAAAATAAAAAAAAAAACACAATTCTGAAAGCTAATTGGAAGGAATGAGGGGGGAGGGGTAAGGCTCAAGGTTCACCTAGAGCACCAAATACCCTTGCAGCGGCCCTGACTGCTCTACAGAGGTCAAGGATAAGAGGAGCTCGGAAGAGGAGTTCACCTCCACCCATGGACTATTTTCATCAATATGCTTAGATGAGAAAGGAGAAGAAAGACTAGCGGAGCGCAAAGCATGTGGTGGGGAGAAGAGAGAGAGAGAGGGACTGCTCCACTCTGTCTCACAAAAGCATGTAAAACACAACACAAGCAAAAGGCATCGCTTTGTTTCTGCTGACTGGCAGAGAGCAATTTGTCATTTCCTGTGGCGAACGAAATATGAAGTTTATTAAGAAACATCGTAGGGGTCCTGAGGCTGTAAGCAAGATGAAATGCCGGCCAACAGAATGAAAGGGAAAAAAAACAAGCTGGTGAGATTTCTGAGGCCAACAGAGACTTCAAGCAGGAACCTTCTTTGTGTATTATGATCCGAGTGCAGACACTAGGCAGGAAGGAAAAATACAATAAAGGGGAAAGGAAAAACCCTGATGATCATTATTTGTACATTTTTAGAGACGGAGGCAGTTTGTAGGATTCTTGCTTCATCTCAAAGGTTTTTAGACAGGACTTGGTGGTTCTCGGTGAATCATTATAAAGAAGCAAGGTTCCCCCCATATTTTTCTATAAAACTTTCCATACAGTATATGATAATTTCTGCCTCTTGTTTGGTACACAAGGTGGAGACCTTCCTAAATCTCTCACCGCACTGCTACATCCACAAAAAAACCCCTCTCTTATTGGTTCATTAAATGGTATTACAGCCCAATGTGCGGCCAATGTAATTACTAGAACTTTACACTTCAGCAGTTATCTTAAACCCAGTCTAACGACAGAACATCAATCCTTCTTTAACAAACTGCATGTCATTCCAAGTTCTAAGTGTTCATACGGGTTCTAGACACAAAAATTACACTTTAAAGGATGCTTTCTGACCTCAATATCCAGTATGACCAACACAAATGAGACTGCTGTCCAATGAGTGACTCACTGCAAATGAGTAAAACTTGGCAATAAAGTTCATATAACATACGTAATACACCAAAAAACAACAAGGTAATAAATACAACTAATATCCTGTATAATATCCTGTATAATTAACCATACTTGGGGTATCCTTGTGTCTATCCCAAGCACCCACTACACTTGTGTGCACCCGCTACACTTAATTACATGTCAACCCTCCAACATGCATGATCTTTTGTTCTAGAATTTCTATTTTATCTACATAATTGCATCCGGTTTGCAAAACCCTACCAGCTCAGTACTTCTTAGTCCCATGCTTAGATCTACAAGCCGTGCTAGGCAGCTGGCGTGTACAATATGGAGAGGATTCTAGGTGACATATAGATTGGGTGCTCATTTGCATGTCACTACCTAGAATCCTTATCTGTACTGTCACCGCCCCTTTTATTCTCCAACCGCTCCGATTTTGTTTGGGTATTTTTTTCGAATGCCACGCACTTCACCGCGTTCATGCCGCGACAGCACTAATACAATGCACGCGGCCGCGGCTTTAAATACCGGAACATGCCGCCTCAAACACTGCATCTGCCCGCGGTTTTAAAAGTTGCGCTGAAACGGCCGCACGAGGCTAAAGGCGGCCGCCACTGTATGACACGTGGCAATCGGGTAAATGTTGTGGTTTGGGGAACAAATAAAGGTATTCTAAAGGTGTTATTTTCCCTACAAATATGCTTTGGAGGCAAAGCATTCTACCCCACTAGTATTATATCTCTGTATCATATTCACTTTAGCAGCCATACTGGCCCTGGTGAACAGTAGATGTAAGTGCATTGTCACAGTACATGTGAAGAAGAGACCGATGAGGTTTCCAAAGTTCTGCACACTATAACTTCATCCATGAAAAACACTCATGTTGCGCCACTAAAAGGTATCACAGCCGACATCGAAACCACTTTAGCACAAATGCAGCTATTTTGTAAGGCGTATTGTATGTCAATCTCTCTGGCTGAAATCAGAGGTACTTCATTACTTAAGGCAAAGGTGGCCAACTCCAGTCCCTCAAGGGCCACCAAAAGGTCAGGTATTGGGGATAGCCCTGCTTCAACACAGGTGAGCCACCTGTGCTGAAGCAGGGATATCCTGAAAAGCTGACCTGTGGATGGCCCTTGAGGACTGGAGTTGGCCACCCCTGACTTAATATGATCACTTTATATGCATATACAGTATGTATGTATATCTTTACATAGCACCCACAGTGTACTCAGTGCTTTACAACAGAGACAATGCAGTATAGGGAATAATACAATAAGCGCAGCAACCAAAAGCAGACACTAGGAAAGGAAATCCCTGCCCCAGAGAGCTTACAATCTAAGTGATAATACTACGGACAACATTTTCCGGAAAACCCTTGGACCCCATGTCACAAGCCCCTTCACACTGACTTATAAATGAGGTGAGAGACACGACGCCCTTTAAATATGTAACTTGCGATTTCACATGACCAGGTGGATATTTATACAGGCGGTTATGGCCTGAACAGCTGGCGTTGGCGCAGTGAGAGCCTAAAATTAATCAGTACTCTCTGATGCACCAACTATGATTGTGGTGCCACTAAGGCTGCGCTTATAGTGCCGGCGACAGCGCATCGCATCAAAAAAATGAAGCCGCGTGCGCCTATAGTAAGCGCGGTGCGACGGCTCGGCCGCGATCGCTGAAAGTCATCTCAATTTGATTTTTCCAGCAATCGCAGCCTTACGTCGCCGGCACTATAAGCGCAGCCTAACACAGTGATAATATGTATCGGGCAAGGTCATCAGCGTATTCTAGGAAGCCGTCTTCTCCGTGTCTGATAAACAGGGCTCCAAGCTTCCCTGACAAAGAGAAGGCAGCTTCACTGCACACTGAAGAGTCTCTCCAAGCTCAAAATACTGGAGCATCTCTATGCCAAAGACAGTGACGTTACCATTAGTTACAACATGAATGCAGTCACTGTATTGTAGTTGCTTTCCCACCCCAGGGTATTGCGCTGCAGAATATATAGGCAGTAAAAAGTGAAGAGTACAAAGTGATTGTACCCCAAAGAAAATTCACTTAAATGCACACCACTAGTTAAAATATAACTTTTATTATTAATTACTTAAAACACATATTGCCGAGTGTGTATGTAACAAAGTTTAAAAAGAAATTAAATCAAATAACAAATGCACCAGAGTCTCCTCTTATGTATGAACACTCCTACTCAAAAATAATAATGGTAGGGTGATGGAGACTAAATGGTGCAATCAGCCAGGCTGGGAGAACCCACCAGATCAGAGAATAGCTCAGATGGTAAGTGAATAGTGCCAACAGTTGAGATGGGATAACTCCTAAGCATATAGGTATCCCATTAGAACTGATCAGTGCTAACCACACCGCCCTACAATAAATAGTAGATGTATATATATAAATTTAAACTGATGCAGCACAGGTAGCACTCAAGTCCACAGCAAAACAAAACATCTTATGTACCCTTTGCACAGTATAAGTGCATATGTAGCATGTTAACAACACCGGTGTATCAAGGGGCACAGTGTGAATAACCAATACTGCTTAATGGACGGCAAGTACACTTCCCTCTCTGTTAGAGTACACATGAATAGTAACCTGATGATATATAGAGGTTATAACACTGATCAACTGACTGGAGAACACTGTATTACAACAGCTCCATAACAGAGACTGATAACAACATCACGTGCCCAACGCATGTTTCCCTCCAGCTACGGAGCTTCGTCAGGGACAATTTTGCAATGGAGAGGGAGCGGAGCTTATTTATACCCTACCGTCTCCGTGGAGACGCCATAAACAGTCCGCCATTGTGCATGCGCGAAAAAAGCGCATGCGGAATCAAATGCGACGGTCATGTAGAATGTGTACTATAAATCACATAATTAATGTTGCCATTACCTCGGTGAACAGCCCGTCGACATTGTGTGTATGTATATAATTACTAGGCTCAATTGCCACGCGAAACTCATCCGATGACACTACTGCGCATGCGTGGGGAGATAGGCTCTACATTTAAAGCCACATATCTTCTTTTAGCCACTGCGCATGCGCCCCTTATGGTCAGATCTTCAATGCGCAGGTGTGAGCTGGTAGAGTACTGAACTGTCTACACATGCATTAGTTATACTGCGCATGTGTAGGGAGACATACTCTACGGTGCCTTATATTATTGCCTGTATACATACGCTTGGCAGCATCCATTTGCACATGAAGCTGACCAAATAGTGCTAGTGTGCCTGCGTGGGGAGATGGACTTTATACTCTCTACCGCAATTCTCCTTCTAACCACTGTGCATGCGCCCCATGCGGTCAAATCTTCGAATGCGCAGATGTGAGCAGACAGACTCATAGACTGCTCACATGTACAGTAATTATACTGCGCAAGTGTAAATAAACATACTCTGCAATGCCTAATGTTATATCGTCTCAAAAGAGAGGATATAGGCTGTCACTTAGAGTAATATAGACAAAATTTGACGTTAGTACACACATCAACTTATTTCAAATCGGATGTTCGTATTTGTCAACCCTCAATAAAGAAATGCAATATGTCAACAAATACAAGTGAAAATATAATAAAATTAAATAAATACACGCAAAACCTTTATTGTGTCGTAAGGCAATCTTAATCACAGTAAATTGCATGTATGCGTCAGTTACACACTTAAATAAACCCTAAAGAGGGGTTTATAACACTAGTAATATAGTCACTAATTGTGGTATAGTCTTACAGATACATATTTTTTATATTAGTATATATCAATACCATGGATGAGTAGCCCACGTAGTGACAAAGAATAGGGCTCTTTTGCTAGTCAGAAGCAATTACTATAGTGTACAATGCTCAGATGTGTCGAAACAGCGATTAGGACAATGAGGACTGATGGAAGGCTAAGGTCAGAATAGTGGACTCAGATTAACGGAGTATAGGTAAAACCTTCATTAAGCCCATTCGGGCTTCTGGTTTTGAGCTTATAGATCCACTCTGCTTCAATACGCAGTAACATCTGATCAATGTTACCACCTCTCGCAGGGCATTTTAGTTGATATATACCCATGAACTTAAGGCTGTTTATATCTCTGTTATGAAACTGTGTAACATGTCTTGCAACTGGGGTTTTGGTAGAGTGTTTGACAGAATTGACATGTTCGAGTATACGTCTACGAAGTTGTCTTGTAGTCTTACCTACATACCTCTTCCCACAGTTGCAAGTGATGAGATATATAACATTTGTAGTCCTACAATTCATAAAGCTGTCCACATTAAAATAATGCGTGCTGTCATGATTCGCAAAGGTCTTGGCTATAGTGACGTGCTTACATGCCTTGCAACCTTGGCAACGATACATCCCCTTAAAGGGACTTAGCCATGTCTCTACCTTTGCTCGCTGATGATGACTGTGGACAAGTGTGTCCCGCACATTTTTGGACCGTCTGCTAGTAATAGTTGGTCTGGGGCCAATGACTTTAGCCAAGTCCACGTCAGACAGGAGGAGATGTCAGTGTCGGGCAAATATTCTTTTTATTGCCCACCATCTTTTATTATAGGTGCCAATACATTTTATAGTGTTGTCCTTGATTTGGGGTGTATTAGAGGACAAGAGAAGATCTCTATCACTATCTAATGCCCTATGGTAAGCTCTGTTAAGTGTTTTAATGTTGTACCACGACTTAGGAACCGATCACGTAATTCCTTAGATTGTATAATGAACTCCTGTATTGTGGAACAATTCCTCCTTAATCGGAGGTACTGACCGGTAGGAATTCCGGCAATGAGACTAGTTGGGTGCTGGCTTTGTGCCAGCAACAAACCATTAGTAGCTGTACTTTTCCTGAATACTTTCGTTTGGATGTTCCTATCACTATCGACATATATATCTAAATCGAGAAAGGTGATAGATGTGGTACTCAGTACAGTTGTTAGTCTCAAATTCAGTGTGTTAGTATTGAGGTGTTCCACAAATTCAAGCAGAAGATTTTGGGGACCTTCCCACAGTAAGAGGATATCATCTATGTATCTGATCCACAATAGAATGTGGTCAGTATACATAGATAATTCCTCATTGAAAACGTGGACAAATTCCCACCACCCCAGGCACAGGTTAGCATATGTGGGAGCACATGCTGTCCCCATAGCTGTACCCTTGGTCTGGTGGTAGTAGGTCCCATCAAAAACAAAATAGTTGTGGGTAAGGACATACTTAAGTAGGTCCAAAACAAAGGAGTTATGTCTGTTGAATCTACAATCCCTTGTTGTAAGGAAATGATTGACAGCACCTAGAACATTCTTGTGAATAATTGAAGCATATAACGATTAAACATCTAGACTTACAAGAATGGTCTCTGATGTAATGTTAATACCATTGAGTTTTTGAAGGGTATCTTTTGTGTCGTATGAAGGTAAACTAATAACAAAGTCCCTAAGGACTTTATCCAGATAGATGCTGCTACCTTTAGACAAACAGTTATTCCCCGAGACGATAGGAGGTCCTGGTGGGGACTGTAATCGCTTATGCACTTTGGGCAAAGTGTAGAATGTTGCCACATTTGGGGATTTCGGGTACATAAAATCGTATTCTTGTCTGCTTATCATATCCCTATCTAGGGCTTCTTGTAGAATATTCAACAGATCTTTTTTGTACTGTGAAGTTGGATTACTATCTAGAGTCTCATAAAACTCCTTGTCACTTAAGAGTCTCATGTTCTCTTTAACATAGGCTTCAGTGTCGAATCACGATGTTGCCACCTTTATCAGATGGTTTGATGGTAAAGGCTTTGTTAGACATGAGTTGTTTTAGGCCATTTCTTTCCTCAACTGTAAGGTTACTATCTGATCTACAGTATTTAGGTTCAGCTTCTAAGTCCCTTATTACACATGTAACAAACAGTTCTACCGCTGGACAAATATTCATTGGGGGCATAAAATGACTTTTCTTTTTCAGATGAGTGAAGGGACCGGTAATATCGGTCTCGGTAGAGGTATTTTGTTCTAACATCTGTATAAGGTCATCAAGATTTTGTTTGTCCTGTGCATTCAGACCAGCAGTAAGCACATTGACATCATTGTTAGCCCTCTTAGAATGAAACTTGTGTAACAGTAGTCGTCTACCAAAAAGATTCAAATCCTTCACCCACTCAAACAGATTCAAGTCAGAAGTGGGTGAGAAGGAAAGTCCCTTCTTTAGCAAGTTTAGTTGTTCTTCACTAAAAACATGGTTAGAAAGGTTAAAGACCTGTAGAGCGTCTGTATCACTACAGATAGTTTTTATTGGGTTGGAGCTGGGGGATTTTTCTTTCCCCTTAGGGTTCTCTTTTCCCCTACGGGTTTTACGTTTAGCTGGGCCTGTGCTAAAAAAACAACCTTGTTGTTTTTAGAAGGTCTTTTGCCTCGGACTCTAGCCTGGGCCTGAGGCCTAGATCCTGATTGTTCCCCCTCAGACATATCTGTCTCTGATGAGGAATACTCAGAGAAGTTCCCCCTTCTCCTAGGTCTTATAGGGAATCTATAAACAGTGCCCTGTTCATAGTCGTTGCTATCCCTGAGGAACTTCTTCTGTTTCCTATCCTTCAGCTCCTTTTTGAATTTTTCCGTTTCTTTCTAACTGACGCTCCATTTCATCAAATTCCTGTAATTCGTTATATTTAGTGATAATCTTTAGATTAATATCTAGATCTTTATTAGTTGTCTCTAACCGTGTTTTTTCATGCTCAATCAGAAGGGTCATTAGTTCATTTGAGCAATTGGATAGAATGTCGTCCCACTTTTTGATAAAGTCTTCAGATGTAATATAGTATGCGGGACTTAGTCTCAATCTCAATCCGCTTGGGATCATACTAGATTCAAGGTATTTCTGTAGGCTCGTAATCTCCCACCAGACCTGTGACTGAGTCCGTAAGAGTTTAGAAATGTTACGAAAATAATTAATAATATCATGATCTGTTTCTGACGTGCCTGACGGGTTTAGGGTTTATTTAAGCGTGTAACTGACGCATACATGCAATTTACTGTGATAAGATTGCCTTTCGACACAATAAAGGTTTTGCGTGTATTTATTTAATTTTATTATATTTTATTATATTTTCACTGTTATTTGTTGACATATTGCGTTTCTTTATTGAGGGCTGACAAATACGAACATCCGATTTGAAATAAGTTGATGTGTGTACTAACGTCAAATTTTGTCTATATTACTCTAAGTGACAGCCTATATCCTGTTTTTGAGATGATATAACATTAGGCATTGCAGAGTATGTTTATTTACACATGCGCAGTATAATTACTGTACATGTGAGCAGTCTATGAGTCTGTCTGCTCACATCTGCGCATTCGAAAATTTGACCGCTAGGGGCACATGCGCAGTGGTTAGAAGGAGAATTGCGGTAGAGAGTATAAAGTCCATCTCCCCACGCAGGCACACTAGCACTATTTGGTCTGCTTCATGTGCGAATGGATGCTGCCAAGCGTATGTATACAGGCAATAATATGAGGCACCGTAGAGTATGTCTCCCTACACATGCGCAATATAACTAATGCATGAGTAGGCAGTTCAGTACTCTACCAGCTCACACCTGCGCATTGAAGATCTGACCATAAGGGGCGCATGCGCAGTGGCTTAAAGGAGATATGTGGCTTTAAATGTAGAGCCTATCTCCCCATGCATGCGCAGTAGTGTCATCGGATGAGTTTCGCGTGGCAATTGAGCCTAGTAATTATATACATACACACAATGTCGACCGGTTGTTCACCGAGGTAATGGCAACATTAATTATGTGATTTATAGTACACATTCTACACGACCTTCGCATTTGATTCCGCATGCGCTTTTTCGCGCATGCGCAATGGCGGACTGTTTATGGCGTCTCCACGGAGACGGTAGGGTATAAAGAAGCTCCGCTCCCTCTCCATTGCAAAATTGTCCCTGACGAAGCTCCGTAGCTGGAGGGAAACATGCGTTGGGCATGTGATGTTGTTATCAGTCTCTGTTATGGAGCTGTTTTAATACAGTGTTCTCCAGTCAGTTGATCAGTGTTATAACCTCTATATATCATCAGGTTACTATTCATGTGTACTCTAACAGAGAGGGAAGTGTACTTGCCGTCCATTAAGCAGTATTGGTTATTCACACTGTGCCCCTTGATACACCGGTGTTGTTAACATGCTACATATGCACTTATACTGTGCAAAGGGTACATAAGATGTTTTTTTTTGCTGTGGACTTGAGTGCTACCTGTGCTGCATCAGTTTAAATTTATATATATATACATCTACTATTTATTGTAGGGCGGTGTGGTTAGCACTGATCAGTTCTAATGGGATACCTATATGCTTAGGAGTTATCCCATCTCAACTGTTAGCACTATTCACTTACCATCTGAGCTATTCTCTGATCTGGTGGGTTCTCCCAGCCTGGCTGATTGCACCATTTAGTCTCCATCACCCTACCATTATTATTTTTGAGTAGGAGTGTTCATACATAAGAGGAGACTCTGGTGCATTTGTTATTTGATTTAATTTCTTTTTAAACTTTGTTACATACACACTTGGTAATATGTGTTTTAAGTAATTAATAATAAAAGTTATATTTTAACTAGTGGTGTGCATTTAAGTGAATTTTCTTTGGGGTACAATCACTTTGTACTCTTCACTTTTTACTGATTCACTTTTCAGTTCACAGTTTGCACCCATTTCACAATTATCGATTGGATTTGTTAATTTATCATTTATCGGTTCAATTAGTATGGTTTAGTTGATCACTCCCTAATCTCTCCCCTTTTTTGTAGAATATATAGGCACGTTATTAATTAATCATATTGATCATTCCCAGTTGGCCACAAGTTGTTTTATTTATTTAGTCACATTGTATTTCTCGTTCTATTCCCGACATGCCGTTGCATTAGCGATAAACAGAGATGATAAACGAATCTTCAAGGTTATGCTAATGGTAATGTGAATAACAGACAGATGGAATTCATGAGACTTATAAATTAGACTGTGTGACATGTTAGATTAATGTTTCTTGGCCATGCCAGTTAACATTTGAAAGCTTCTATCATGAAGGAATATGAGAAATCTCTTTCTTGCATTGCCTGGCACCAGGAACGCTTGCTTTAGCTAAACATCTGGGCTTTTCTCGGCTAAATTGCCATTGGGATATTTGATTAGTATGTTCAGAGTAAGTGTATATAGCATTCCCCGACACAAAATAGATTGTAAGCTCTTCAGGGTAGAGACTCCTTTCTCCCAATGTTACAGTTGATGCACTTATCCCAGACGTGTTATCATATTGCCCGCATTGTAATGTTTGCAAAAGCTGTAAAGTGCTGCCCTAGTGGCATCTAGCAGGTTTTGCAGGGTACAGCTAGCCGCCGGCTGTTTCACCGCGAAAGTAAGTTAACCTCAACACTTTACCCTAAAAACCCTTAAACCCTCACCCGTTAACTTCCTGTTTCAGTGCAATCCTAATTCAGTGGGCTTGGCCATTCATGTGTCCAGCTTCATACTCCTAAATCCAGCATGTTCAATCTTTTTGACCCTTGTTTGCAGCTATTTTAGTTATTTGGGATACAGCACTGGACTTGGTGCATTGTTTGCTATTGTATTTTTTTTTACCTTTATTGCCTTCTCGTTATCTTTAATCAGCTGTCTCTTCTCGCTCTCACATTTCTGCGCTTTGTCCTGCAGTTTTCTCTCTGTGGCGAGCTGCTGGCGGCCACTCTCGTCTCGCACAGAGGTAATGGAGGCTTGGAGCTCAGATACCATCTGAAAGAAAGAACAGTCATCTCAATAGCCGGTCCTGAGACAGGGACAACATGCACATCACTGAGTCTGACAATGTACAGACACTGTATGCAGCTCTGTGCAGATAGCCGTAACACTGCCATCTCTTTGCTTTCTTAATGAGTGAAGGCGAGTTCTCATTTGCATGGCATTACCCAGAATCCCTGGCTGCAGCAGAAGCATTGTATGCCAAGAGATAATGGGGAAATGCAGGGTTGCAGACCTGTTTCAGACATGCAAATGTACCCAACCCTGGTATATTGATGTGCTTTTTTTCTGATCTGGGAAAACATGGCTCATAGTCTGATGGGACCTGAAGCTATTACTATGTAATCAGTTTATTACACAACGTGCTGCAGTTGACCATGTTTCAGTGGCATCTTTATCAGGCTAATGGTAACATGTTCTCAGCCTGCCATTCACTCTGCTTTCTCGTCCTCCCTAAAATGAGAAGGATTTAAAGTATTACTGCTATACCATGACATATTAGTATTGGTGACAATGAATCTCCAAGGAAACCAACAATAAAGAATACCCCTGTAATGTAAAGTGAAACCATCAGGAGATTATATATATATATATATATATATATATATATATATATATATATATATATATATATATATAAAAAGCAGAAAGTAGCCGTGTTAGTCCAGTTGCGATAGTGCAGAATAAATGAGTTCTTCAGTATTAGGTGATACCTTTTTTATTGGACTAACAATTTATGTCATAGGACAAGCTTTCGAGAGTTCTCCTCTCTTCTTCAGGTCAAGCAATACTGCTTGACCTGAATAAGAGAGGAGAACTCTCGAAAGCTTGTCCTATGACATAAATTGTTAGTCCAATAAAAAAGGTATCACCTAATACTGAAGAACTCATTTATTCCGCACTATATATATATATATATATATATATATATATATATATATTTATATATATATATATATATATATATATATATATATATGTAGTTACATAGCTACATAGTAGATGAGGTTGAAAAAAGACTTACGTCCATCAAGTTCAACCTATGCTAAATTTAGACAACAGATACTTTATCCTATATCTATACTTATTGATCCAGAAGAAGGCAAACAAAAAACCCCATTAAGGGGAAAAATTAATTCCTTCCTGACTCCAAGAATTGGCAATCAGATTAATCCCTGGATCAACATCCTTCCCATGTATACTTATTTGGTATATCCCTGTATACCTTTCCCATCTAAAAAGATGTCCAACCTTTTTTTGAACAAATCTATTGTATCTGCCATCACAGTCTCCATGGGTAATGAATTCCACATTTTAACTGCCCTTACTGTAAAGAACCCTTTCCTTTGTTGCTGGTGAAATTTCCTTTCCTCCAACCTTAAGGGATGGCCCGAGTCCTTTGTACTGCCCGTGGGATGAATAGTTCTTTTGAAAGCTCCTTGTATTGTCCCTGAATATATTTGCATATAGTTATCATATCCCCTCTTAGACGCCTCTTTTCTAATGTAAATAAATCTAATTTAGCTAGCCTCTCCTCATAAGTTAGAATGTCCATCCCCTTTATTAATTTGGTGGCTCTTCTCTGCACTCTCTCTAGTTCCATAATGTCTTTTCTTAGGATTGGTGCCCAAAATTGTACTCCATATTCAAGGTGTGGTCTTACTAATGCTTTGTAAAGGGGCATAATTATGTTTACTTCCCTTCAATCCATTGCCAGTTTGATGCAAGATCTTGTTTGCCTTTGCAGCTACTGCATGACATTGGGCACTATTGCTAAGCCTGCTGTCTACAAGCACTCCTAAATCCTTCTCCATCAAGGATTCCCCCAATATATCTCCATTTAATTTGTAAGTCGCCTTTTTATTCTTGCATCCCAAATGCATAACCTTACATTTATCTGTATTAAACCTCATTTGCCATTCACCTGCCCACGTTTCCAGTCTCTCCAAGTCATTCTGAAGAGAAATTACATCCTGCTCTGATTCTATTACCTTACACAATTTAGTATCATCAGCAAAGATGGAGACTTTGCTCTCGATCCCAACCTCAAGGTCATTAATAAACAAGTTAAAAAGCAGGGGTCCCAGTACCGATCCTTGAGGTACTCCACTCACGACTTTAGCCCAACCTGAAAAAGTTCCATTTATGACAACCCTCTGTTGTCTGTCCTTTAACCAGTTTTCAATCCAGGTGCATATATTATTACTGAGTCCAATTTTCTTTATTTTGTACACCAACCTCTTGTGTGAAACCGTATCAAAAGCCTTTGCAAAATTTAAGTAGACCACATCAACTGCATTACCCTGGTCTAAATTCCTACTTACCTCCTCAAGGAAACAAATAAGGTTAGTTTGGCAAGATCTATCCTTCATAAATCCATGCTGACTATTACTAATAATTTTGTTTTCCATTAGGTATTCCTGAATATTATCCCGTATTAAACCTTCAAGTAGATTCCCTACTATTGAAGTCAGGCTTACAGGTCTGTAATTCCCCGGGTGTGATCTAGCTCCCTTTTTAAATATAGGCACCACATCTGCTTTACGCCAATCTTGTGGTACTGAGCCTGTGGAAATGGAGTCCTTGAATATTAAATATAATGGTTTTGCTATTACTGAGCTTAACTCCTTGAGAACTCTTGGATGTATGCCATAGGGGCCAGGTACCTTATTTACTTTAATTTTTTCAAGTCGCTTATGAACTTCTTCCTCAGTTAACCAATTGTTCATTAATATGGATGTTGTGGCTTCCTTCTGTGGCACTACTATTGAACTTGATTCTTCCCTGGTAAACACAGAGGCAAAGAATTTGTTTAATACCTCTGCTTTTTCCTTATCTCCAATAATCTGCCTACCCATCTCACACTGAAAGGGTCCTATATTTTCTTTTCTCATTTTTTTGTTATTAAGGTACTTAAAGAACGTTTTAGGGTTGACCTTACTTTCTATTGCAATCCTTTTTTCATTATCCATTTTTGCTAATTTAATTGCCCTTTTGCAATTTTTGTTACATTCCTTATAATTCTGATACGATGTCTCTGTCCCTTCTGACTTAAAGAATCTAAACGCCTTCCTCTTCTTGTCCATTTCCTCCCCTACCTGTTTATTTAGCCACATTGGTTTTGACTTATTTCTTTAATACTTATTACCCAAGGGTATACACTGATAAGTGTGCTTTTCTAACAATGTTTTAAAGACTGCCCATTTATCTTCTACATTTTTCCCTGCAAAAACATCATCCCATTGTATTACTACTAGATTAGACCTCAGTTTATTAAAATCTGCCTTTCTCCAAAGTTTAAAGTCTTTGTTGAACCCAAGTAATCTGTTTTTTGATAATTTATTTCAAATGAGACCATGTTATGATCACTGTTACCCAAATGTTCCAGGACTTGAATATTTGTTATTACTTCTACATTGTTTGATATGACCAAATCCAGAACTGCCCCTCTCCTGGTTGGTTCCTCAATAATTTGGGTCATATAATTATCTTTAAGCACCCCCAAAAACCTGTTTCCTTTTGTTGTAACGCTAATCTCATTGCCCCAGTCTATGTCTGGATAATTAAAATCCCCCATTATGCAAACATGACCCAGTTTTGATGCCTTCTCGATTTGCAAATATATTTTAGCTTCCTCAATCTCACAGATATTTGGTGGTTTATAGCATATTCCCACAAACATTTTCTTTATACTTTTACCTCCACTGCTAATTTCTATCCACAAGGTCTCTACATTTTCATCATTCCCTTCATAGACATCATCCCTTATAATAGGTTTTAGATCTGGTTTAACATATAGACATACTCCACCTCCCCTTCTATTTGTTCGATCCTTCCGAAAAAGAGAATACCCCTTTAAATTAACTGTCCAGTCATGAGTTTCATCCCACCATGTTTCAGTAATGCCTATGATATCATACTGCTCCCTTCTAGCTATTAATTCAAGCTCCCCCATTTTATCTGTCAGGTTTCTTGCATTAGCAAGCATGCATGTAAGTTTTTTTTCAGCCTGTACTATTATCTTATCTGCTCCTTCCTTTCTGCTCCCACTTGGTTTAGTCTTTAGAAGTTTTCTAGTATTATCTCTATTTACTATGGGTATCTCACTGCTTGTCAAACTTGCACTTGCCCCCATTCTACCTCCATACCACCTTGTATCTTCATCTATTCCATTTAGTTCATTATCTGTTTCATTCCCCTCCCCCCTCCACCCTAGTTTAAAATCTCCTCCAACCTTTTTAGCATTCTCCCCCCTAGCACAGAAGATCCCTCTTCATTGAGGTGCAATCCGTCCCTAGAATATAGATGGCACCTCTCAGAAAAGGAGTCCCAGTGCTCTAAAAACCCAAACCCCTGAGTCCTGCACCACTTTCTTAGCCATGCATTAACCTCCCCGATCTCTGACTGTCTCCCTGCGGTAGCGCATGGCACTGGTAGTATTTAAAAAAATACTACCTTGGAGGTCCTTGCCATAAGCTTTTGGCCTAGATCCCTGTAATCATTTTTTAGGACCCTCCATCTTTCTCTAACTTTGTCATTGGTGCCAACGTGTACCAAGACCGCCGGGTCAATCCCAGCCCCCCCCCCCCCCCCAACAATCTGTCTATCCGATCCGCAATGTGCCGAGCCCGAGCACCAGGGAGACAACAAACTGTTCGGTTCATTCAGTCCTGGCAACAGATTGCCCTATCTACCTTCCTAATAATGGAGTCCCCTACCACCACAATCTTTCTTTGTATCTGAGCATCCTGAGTCCCCTCTGTGCTGGAGCAACTATTCCCCTGGCTGCTAGAGGAATTAGTCTCCCCCAGCCTTGCCATTTCTGCCCCAACATTCCCAATATCTTCACTCAACATGGCAAATCTATTGGGATGTGTCAGCTCAGAAACGACCTGCCTCTCCCTATTGCCCCTGCTTCCCCTTCTAACTGTCACCCAGCTACCTACCTACCTATATATCTATCAGAAAATAACACAAAAATATGTAGCGCTCAGGTGAATATGGGGGATAATATTAATAGTAAAAATATATTATAACTAATAAAAATGTACTAATTAAAAATTAAACACACATTTAACTAAATATAACAACAAACCATAACGTGATACTGATAAAGAATAAGTCCAATATGAATGTTCCACTTAAACAAAAATCCAGAGAGATAAGAGTCCCAGATGAAGATCCAGGGAGCGTTGTGCAGCTTCAGATAAAAGTGGTATAGCCAACCACTACGAATCTAAGAACAAAAAACAAACAGAAGCGCAAGCTCCATAGGACGTAACTGTTTAAACCAGTGGTTCCCAAACTTTTTCGGTTTAAGGCTCCCCAAGGCGATCAAGATTTTTCCGCGGCGCCCAAAGTAAAAACAAAGTTGTATATACATACCTAATAGTTGCAGTGCGCAGTTGGTTTCTCTCTCAGGCACACACTCTCTCAGACACACAATCTCACTCTCTCAGACACACAATCTCACTCTCTCAGACACACTCTCACTCTCTCAGACACACTCTTTCTCTCTCAGACACACTCTTTCTCTCTCAGACACACTCTTTCTCTCTCAGACACACTCTCTCTCTCAGACACACTCTTTCTCTCTCACACACTCTTTCTCTCTCACACACTCACCCACTCTCACTCTCTCTCACACACTCACTCTCTCTCACACACTCACTCTCTCTCACACACTCACTCTCTCTCACACACTCACTCTCTCTCACACACTCACTCTCTCTCACACACTCACTCTCTCTCACACACTCACTCTCTCTCACACACTCACTCTCTCTCACACACTCACTCTCTCTCACACACTCACTCTCTCTCACACACTCACTCTCTCTCACACACTCACTCTCTCTCACACACTCTCTCTCTCTCACACACTCTCTCTCTCTCACACACTCTCTCTCTCTCACACACTCTCTCTCTCTCACACACTCTCTCTCTCTCTCACACACACACTCTCTCTCACACACTCACTCTCTCTCACACACTCACTCTCTCTCACTCTCTTAGACACTCACACTTGGAAAGGCAGGAGATCCGTGCAGGCGGCTCCTTGCACACAGTCACTGATACACACACACACACATACACACACACACACACACACACACACAGATACACAAAACACACAGTGGAGAGCCGTGGACGGATGTGAGTGACTGGGGGGAGGGAGAGGGGGTGGGGGGGAAAGGGAGGAGATCCGTGCAGGCAGCTCCTTGCACACAGTCACTGATACACATACAGATACACACACACACACACACACAGTGGAGAGCAGTGGCAGCGACGGATGTGAGTGACAGGGGGGGGGGGAGCAGGAAAGGCAGGAGATCCGTGCAGGCAGCTCCTTGCCTCCCCCTGCATCCACCGCCAGGACAGGCAAATGTACAACTCCCCCCCCTCCCTACCTTCTCCTATCACCCGGGGCAGAAGGGGACGGGACACCGCGCAGCCACCAGCAGACAGAGGAGCCAGGAGCGGGAAGGCAGGCACACACACTCACTCACCGTGTGTTCTGCACAAAGTGGAAGCCCCGCCCCCGGCTTCCTCTGACCTGCAGCCAATCCCCTGCGGCCCTGGCCGGCATTAAGGAGGGATGGTGGGGAGGGATAATCGGAGGGAGGGTGGGGAGGATAATCGCGGCGCCCCTCTAAACAAGCCACGGCGCACAGATTGGGAACCACTGGTTTAAACAATAAAGTACATTTATTTAAAAAACTGCAGCCCAAAGGAAATGCACTTACAAGATTAAAAAAAGCAACCATACGTGGGAGAGAAATCTCTATGTGTAGTCATCTGCGAGAGTAAGGGGGGTCCCAGGTAGGCAGGGAACATCTGCACAGCTTGTAGCCACCACCAGCTCCTGTCACGAGTTGGCGCCAAAAAACTGAGTCATTCAGTGCCTCCACGTCCTCTGCTCTAGCATGGAACAATTGCCAGCACTTTAAAATGCAGCTATCTGGATCGCAGGGACGCCCAGGACTCCGTGTACACACACCCAGCACGCGATGACGTCACCAACCCTACGCGTTTCGTCACACAAGGGCGACTTCGTCAGGGGAGTTTGATTGGTCAGTGACAGCCAATGAAATAGGCTGAATGAAGTAAAGTTATTCTCAAACACTAAATCCTGATGTAAGACTCTCTTTTTTTTGAGAATAACTTTACTTCATTCAGCCTATTTCATTAGCTGTATTTGTTGTTTTTCTTTAAGTGAATGGGTTAAAACGGGTGCACAAAGTTTTTGGCTGCGCCCCCCCCCTCTGGAATGACCCGGCGTCATGGGTTACGTGACCCCGCAGCGTCATTTGACTCGCGTTGCCATGACGCCGCGTTGTCATGGCGACGTGACCAGAAGCCGGCTGAATCCCGGTAAGTTAAGGTTGCAAAGGCCTCGCGTTGTCCCCTGGCATTTAATTTAAATGCCTCGGGGAAGAACGTGGGGTCTCTGCAACTGTCCGCGCCCCCCCCCCCCAAAAACAACGACCCCCAGTTTGCGCACCCCTGTGTTAAAGGATCATACTTAAGTAATGTGATATGGAATTTATGTATGTTATGTCAAAAATGTAAGAAAAATGTGAAGTTTTAAAGCAATGGTGTATAGGGCACACTAGATGTTCAAAAGCCACGACTATGAATTAAATTGCAATAGTTATTATCAAAACAATTCTAATGTATTAATCCAAAAATAGTTAAATATTGTGATTCTGTCCAACTCCACACCATAAAGACAAATAGTGATGCTATTTCATCCTATACACAATCTAAGCATATCACTGTCTGTAACATTCCTATGGGCTGCGTAGCTGCGCGCTATACTGTAACTGGGACGCGCTTTGAGTCCCATTGGGAGAAAAGCGCTATATGACAGTTATTATTATAATATACATATAAATATCACAATAATCATGTTAAAACACCTAAACATATACTGGCGATATGAGAGTATTCTATTCTCGATGCCGTTACTATCGGCGAGAAAACAGTCCACCATACTGGAAACACACATGCACAGAGAATACTTATCTTCTTATCCTCCTTGGGACTAAGGGCCACCTCAATGCTATTTGCACCTTCTGCTTACTCAACAGTCCCTTGACTTTCATATCCGTTATCTGTCATGCACATGGACAGTTGTGGCCATCTTGACAGTTCTCACAGGTAGTCTCAGGAATTTTTCATGCATGCCTTTTGACTAATCAACCATCTTTTATATCTGGATGCAGCGCCACTCGGCTCACAGCACTGGCAGGTGTCACATCCATTTTACGTGATGGGCCGGTCTTCAAAGCACTTTTTTTTTTGCCTCCCCTCAAAGCTTTTTTTTTTATTCTTTTAGTGTATCACACCTTGTCCATCAAGTGATGCGTCATGCCTTTGCTCAACTGGAATGTAATGCCTCTAGCAACCTGTGATGCGTCATTCCTATTTTGCTTGTCCAGGTTATTTTACTGGATCACCTATAGGTCAGGGGTGGCCAACTCCAGTCCTCAAGGGCCACCAACATGTCAGGTATTGGGGATATCCCAGGTGGCTCAATCAGTGGCTCAATCAAAGATTGAACCTCTGATTGAGCCACCTGTGCTGAAGCAAGGATATCCTTAAAACCTGACATACATAGTTACATAGTAGATGAGGTTGAAAAAAGACGTACGCCCATCAAGTTCAACCTATGCTAAATTTAGACAACAGATACTTTATCCTATATCTATACTTACTTATTGATCCAGAGGAAGGCAAACAATAAACCCCATTAAGGGGAAAAATTAATTCCTTCCTGACTAAGAATTGGCAATCGGATTAATCCCTGGATCAACAATCCTTCCCATGTATACTTATTTGGTATATCCCTGTATACCTTTCCCATCTAAAAAGATGTTCAACCTTTTTTTGAACAAATCTATTGTATCTGCCATCACAGTCTCCATGGGTAATGAATTCCACATTTTAACTGCCCTTACTGTAAAGAACCCTTTCCTTTGTTGCTGGTGAAATTTCCTTTCCTCCAACCTTAAGGGATGGCCCCGAGTCCTTTGTCCTGCCCGTGGGATGAATAGTTCTTTTGAAAGCTCCTTGTATTGTCCCTGAATATATTTGTATATAGTTATCATATCCCCTCTTAGACGCCTCTTTTCTAATATAAATAAATCTAATTTAGCTAGCCTCTCCTCATAAGTTAGAATGTCCATCCCCTTTATTAATTTGGTGGCTCTTCTCTGCACTCTCTCTAGTTCCATAATGTCTTTTCTTAGGATTGGTGCCCAAAATTGTACTCCATATTCAAGGTGTGGTCTTACTAATGCTTTGTAAAGGGGCATAATTATGTTTACTTCCCTTCCATCCATTGCCCATTTGATGCAAGATAAGATCTTGTTTGCCTTTGCAGCTACTGCATGACATTGGGCACTATTGCTAAGCCTGCTGTCTACAAGCACTCCTAAATCCTTCTCCATCAAGGATTCCCCCAATATATCTCCATTTAATTTGTAAGTCGCCTTTTTATTCTTGCATCCCAAATGCATAAGTTACATTTATCTGTATTAAACCTCATCTGCCATTTACCTGCCCACGTTTCCAGTCTCTCCAAGTCCTTCTGAAGAGAAATTACATCCTGCTCTGATTCTATTACCTTACACAATTTAGTATCATCAGCAAAGATGGAGACTTTGCTCTCGATGCCGACCTCAAGGAAATTAATAAACAAGTTAAAAAGCAGGGGTCCCAGTACCGATCCCTGAGGTACTCCACTCACGACTTTAGCCCAACCTGAAAAAGTTCCATTTATGACAACCCTCTGTTGTCTGTCCTTTAACCAGTTTTCAATCCAGGTGCATATATTATTACCGAGTCCAATTTTCTTTATTTTGTACACCAACCTCGTGTGAAACCGTATCAAAAGCCTTTGCAAAATCTAAGTAGACCACATCAACTGCATTACCCTGGTCTAAATTCCTACTTACCTCCTCAAAGAAACAAATAAGGTTAGTTTGGCAAAATCTATCCTTCATAAATCCATGCTGACTATTACTAATAATTTTGTTTTCCATTAGGTATTCCTGAATATTATCCCGTATTAAACCTTCAAGTAGTTTCCCTACTATTGAAGTCAGGCTTACAGGTCTGTAATTTCCCGGTTGTGATCTAGCTCCCTTTTTAAATATAAGCACCACATCTGCTTTACGCCAATCTTGTGGTACTGAGCCTGTGGAAATGGAGTCCTTGAATATTAAATATAATGGTTTTGCTATTACTAAGCTTAACTCCTTGAGAACTCTTGGATGTATGCCATCGGGGCCAGGTGCCTTATTTACTTTAATATTTTCAAGTCGCTTATGAACTTCTTCCTCAGTTAACCAATTGTTCATTAATATGGAGGTTGTGGCTTCCTCCTGCTGCACTACTATTGAACTTGATTCTTCCCTTGTAAACACAGAAGCAAAGAATTTGTTTAATACCTCAGCTTTTTTCTTATCTCCAATAATCTGCCTACCCATCTTACACTGAAAGGGTCCTATATTTTCTTTTCTCATTTTTTTATTATTAAGGTACTTAAAGAATTTTTTAGGGTTGACCTTACTTTCTATTGCAATCCTTTTTCATTATCCATTTTTGCTAATTTGATTGCCCTTTTGCAATTTTTGTTACATTCCTTATAATTCTGATACGATGTTTCTGTCCCTTCTGACTTAAAGAATCTAAACGCCTTCCTCTTCTTGTCCATTTCCTCCCCTACCTGTTTATTTAGCCACATTGGTTTTGACTTATTTCTTTTATACTTATTACCCAAGGGTATACACTGATAAGTGTGCTTTTCTAACAATGTTTTAAAGACTGCCCATTTATCTTCTACATTTTTCCCTGCAAAAACATCATCCCATTGTATTACTACTAGATTAAACCTCAGTTTATTAAAATCTGCCTTTCTCCAAAGTTGAAGGTCTTTGTTGAACCCAAGTAATCTGTTTTTTGATCATTTATTTCAAATGAGACCATGTTATGATCACTGTTACCCAAATGTTCCAGGACTTGAATATTTGTTATTACTTCTACATTGTTTGATATGACCAAATCCAGAACTGCCCTCTCCTGGTTGGTTCCTCAATAATTTGGGTCATATAATTGTCTTTAAGCACCCCCAAAAACCTGTTTCCTTTTGTTGTAACGCTAATCTCATTGCCCCAGTCTATGTCTGGATAATTAAAATCCCCCATTATGCAAACATGACCCAGTTTTGATGCCTTCTCCATTCCTTATAACATATTCCCACAAACATTTTCTTTATACTTTTACCTCCACTGCTAATTTCTATCCACAAAGTCTCTACATTTCATCATTCCCTTCATAGACATAATCCCTTATAATAGGTTTTAGATCCGGTTTAACATATAAACATACTCCACCTCCCCTTCAATTTGTTCGATCCTTCAGAAAAAGAGAATAACCCTCTAAATTAACTGTCCAGTCATGAGTTTCATCCCACCATGTTTCAGTAATGCCTATGATATCATACTGCTCCCTTGCAGCTATTAATTCAAGCTCCCCCATTTTATCTGTCAGGCTTCTTGCATTAGCAAGCAAGCATTTAAGTTTTTTTCAGCCTATTATCTTATCTGCTCCTTCCTCTCTGCGCCCACTTGGTTCAGTCTTTAGAAGTTTTCTAGTATTATCTGTATTTACTATGGGTGTCTCACTGCTTGTCAAACTTGCACTTGCCCCCATTCTACCTCCATAACACATTGTATGCTCATCTATCCAATTTAGTTCATTATCTGTTTCATTCCCCTCCCCCCTCCATCCTAGTTTAAAATCTCCTCCAACCTTTCTAGCATTCTCCCCCCTAGCACAGGCTCTTGTGGCCTGGAGTTGGCCACACCTAGCCTATAGGGATGTTGTTGTCCCCTCACTTCTAACTCACTAGAGCATAATAATCTCAACTTTTTGCCCCTCCATCTCAAGGATGTCAACGCTGAACATTCATCACCTAATCTCCGGGATTGTGGCGTAAACGCGTTTTGCTTCCCCCATAAAATGGGTCGTCTTCCGGGGCAGAAGTGTCAAGATGGCCATAACCACACATGTGCAGGACAAATAACGCATATGAAAGTCAAGGGACTTGCAGGAGGTGCAAATAGCATTGAGTTCGCCCTTCATTCCGGGGATAAATATTCTCTGTGCATGTGTGTTTCCAGTATGGTGGACTATTCTCTCACCAATAGGAACGACATTGAGAATAGAATACTCTCCTCTCGTATCTCCAGGATATGTTTAGGTGTTTTAACATGATTATTGTGATCTTTATATGTATATTACGTGATATGTTTAGATTATGTGTATAGGGTGCAATAAACTCACTATTTATGTATTGGTGTTCAGTTGGACAGAATCACAATATTTAGTTATTTTCGGATTAATAAATCAGATTTGTTTATAACTATATTGCAGTATAATTCATAGTCTTGGTTTTTGAATATCTAGTGCAGTGGTTTTCAACTTTTTTTGGTTAAGGAATCTCAGAATTAGATTGTGAAATTCTGGGGAACCCCAAACCTCTTCCCCTGTCTCTCCTTCCCCCCTCCTTCTCCTCCCCCATCTCTTTTCTCACCCCTCCTTTTACACCCCCCCTTACGCTCCCTCTCCCCTGTCTCTTGTACACACACACTTCCCCTCTCTCTCACACACACACAAACTCACTCCCTTAGCCACACACACACACTCCCCTCTACACACACATGATTTTACACATACGCGCTCTTACCTTGGGGTGCAGTGCTGTGCCAATCCGAAGATCCCTCTTCCTGTCAGTCGGAAGTACAACGCGACTTCCGACGCCGACAGGAGGGAGAGGAAGGATTGCAGTGACCGGGCGGCTGATGCTGAGCTGGGGGTGCCGCCGCTCCGCTGGGCCTGGGAGAGCTGGGAGAGTTGTCCCTGCTCGCCCCTCCCTGGCGGCCGTGGAACCCCTAAGGGGTGCTCTCAGAAGCACTGATCTAGTGTGCAATATACACCTTTACTTTTTTGTGTGGTTTTGGCTGATTTAATATACTTTGAAGCAGCCAATCACAATGCGGTCGGCCAAAAGTTGCCATTCAAGTCAAGGGGTATATTGAATCAGATGTATATTGAACCAGACCCCAAAGGGTCACCTTTGGTTAAATGGGCTGTTAGGTGCTTTACTGTAAAGCATAATTGAATAAATCTAGACCAAAGTCCCTTGGTCTAGGTTACCATCAGGGACTCTTACACTACTTGCAGATTAGAGAGAGAGATTCTAATGACCTAAAGAAAAAGTTTTTCATATATTTAATTTGCACATAAGCTTTACAACAACACACAAGTCTCGCCTTGTTCTTCAGGATCCATGGCTTGTGCAGCTCGGTCAGTAAAGTCTGGTGGGTCCAACACTTTTTAAAGAGTACTCCCACTCTTCCAAGACTACCTACTTTTGTAGCCAAGCGGATGCTTTAAAGCCTCCGACTGCAGAGAAACACGAGCCATGTCGGATTGCTCAAATAACAATAACTATTACGCTTCTGCACTTGATATTCTGCTGTAGCCCATCTATTATTCCCTTTTTACCGAAAAGGTTAGCTAGGAACTGGACTGCCGAGATGCGACTTGAGAGCTACCCATCCCACGCAACGAAATGTTAGTCAGTCAAGCGAAACATTTCATTCCACTGCTCTGAGAACTGTTAAGGGCAAAGAAAATAACCAGGAGACCATATGGGCCTGGTTAGAAAGGCCATCACTAATTCCTCCAGCTGCACAGAATGAGTGATCATGGGAGAGAAGCATCAGGATTCTATCACGGGCAATGGAAGGAAGAGAACTGCCAGCATGTGAATGCAGTGGAAATGGAATGCGTAGCTCCTTTTATGTGCTCTTTTGTGGAAAACAAAATGTGTAAACTCTTATAACAACATGACTTCTTGTTACCCCGGCAACAAAGGAGCGAGCAAAAGAAATAAAAAGTCAATAACAAGTGGGAGAGATTAGCAAAGATTTAACAGACAATAGGAGCCATCCAAATGTATTCTATTTCTAATTTTAAAATAAATAAATATAGACAGCGTATATACGCACAGAAATAGACCTGCGCATGTAGCAATCAAGAGGGGACCATAAAACACTGTCCCCCATAAAGTGGCAATTAAAATGTAAGCAAGCATTTTTTAATACCTTGTGAGCACATTCACATGTCTCAGACAGGTCTGCAAACCTGCCTTTCCCCCCATTATATCTTGCCATACAGTGTTTCCGCTGCAGCCAGGGATTCTGGGTAATGACATGCAAATGAGCACTCAAAGTGTGTCACCTTTTGCTTCTTATACGTTTTAACATGGATCCCCTATAACTTTATGCCTGCCGCATTACACAGCTTTTTCAGCATAACTTGGGTAAGGTGAGGTGCACATTTATTTAAAACTTTGAACTCATGGTAACCTGGAACCGGATGTGTGTTGGATTCCATTTAGCTCCTCCCCCTTTTTGTGTAATGTTATTGCTAGGGTTACCAGGTGTCCAATATTGAACCGGACTGTTCTGTATTTGGACTCTTTGTCCAGTAATAAATTAAAGGTAATACTGAAAATGTATGTGTATACCGATATTACCTCTCTGGACATGTATGTGTATACAGGTATTACCTCTCTGGGTGTGTATGTGTATACCGGTATTACCTCTCTGGGCGTGTATGTGTATACCGGTATTACCTCTCTGGGCGTGTATGTGTATACCGGTATTACCTCTCTGGACATGTATGTGTATACAGGTATTACCTCTCTGGGTGTGTATGTGTATACCGGTATTACCTCTCTGGGCGTGTATGTGTATACCGGTATTACCTCTCTGGGTGTGTATGTGTATACCGGTATTACCTCTCTGGGCGTGTATGTGTATACCGGTATTACCTCTCTGGGCGTGTATGTGTATACCGGTATTACCTCTCTAGGCGTGTATGTGTATACCGGTATTACCTCTCTGGGCGTGTATTTGTATACCTGTATTACCTCCCTGGGCGTGTATGTGTATAACGGTATTATCTCTCTGGGCGTGTATGTGTATACTGGTATTACCTCTCTGGGCGTGTATGTGTATACCGGTATTATCTCTCTGGGCGTGTATGTGTATACCGGTATTACCTCTCTGGGCGTGTATGTGTATACCGGTATTACCTCTCTGGACATGTATGTGTATACAGGTATTACCTCTCTGGGTGTGTATGTGTATACCGGTATTACCTCTCTGGGCGTGTATGTGTATACCGGTATTACCTCTCTGGGTGTGTATGTGTATACCGGTATTACCTCTCTGGGCGTGTATGTGTATACCGGTATTACCTCTCTGGGCATGTATGTGTATACCGGTATTACCTCTCTGGGCGTGTATGTGTATACCGGTATTACCTCCCTGGGCGTGTATGTGTATAACGGTATTATCTCTCTGGGCGTGTATGTGTATACCGGTATTACCTCTCTGGGCGTGTATGTGTATACCGGTATTATCTCTCTGGGCGTGTATGTGTATACCGGTATTACCTCTCTGGGCGTGTATGTGTATACCGGTATGACCTCTCTGGGCGTGTATGTGTATAACGGTATTATCTCTCTGAACGTAGTGACCTGACCGGCTTGGGGGGGCTGCAGGATTTCCCTGAGTAGGGAGAGAGCAGGGCTGTTGCTAGGGGGCTGGGCAGCTTCCTCCATCCCGATTGGCTGCTGCTGGGTAATGCAGCCAATCAGGAGGAGGTAGCAGGAGCCTGGGGGTGGGGCCAAGGAGGAGGAAACAGCATGGAGAGGTGCATGTGTGTCTCGAGCACGCCAAATCTTTCACCATTGTGTCCAGTAGTTTTGGAGAAGCTGCCTGGCAACCCTATTTGCTGTGTGTCTAAAGGACCTGCCTTTCCGTTACACAAGTAATGTGTCCTTCCCTTCTCATAGGTTCAGACAGGTGTCAGCAGCTGATACAGAAAAGCAGCCACTCCAATTGACAAAGATGAGATTTTATTCCTCAATGTTTCGGCTCCCAACGGAGCCTTTGCCAAGAGCACCAGTGGTGCCGGTATCTCTGTGGAGTTTAAATGTCAGGCGGGCCAATAGAAAGCCGCACCGGATGATATCACGGCTTCCTATTGGCCCGCGGGACATTTAAATGCCACCATTATGTTAGGTACGCATTTCCCTGGCTGCAGGGATACGTGCACCCCCTTCGGAGTTACTGCACCGACACACTTTATTCGAGCAAATACCCAGTATGTACCTGGCAGATACCTGGAATGCGCCGCTCCTCACCTCTGACAAGCCCCGTTGCGTTTGCCTTCCCAGCCTGGGTTCATGCCTGGCTGACGGGCGGCTGATCTGTTAAATGATAATGATTAGGATTTAATAGGCTGCAATGCTTCGCGTGTCTACCAGATGGCATAAATTCATGAATTGTAATGCAGTATATATATATATACTGTGCAGTATTGCAGCCAGTGGGAATAAAATGCTTCAATCCCTGCCTGGAAAATAACCCAATGCACTCGGGCAGAAAACAGTCACAAACCTCAATACACCCGGGTATACCCGAATTCGTGGGACTAGCCGAGCTCGAATAAAGTGTGTCGCCAGTGTAAGTATCTTGGGAAGCAAGGGGTCTCCGGAGCTGAAATCAGCATGTTCAGCTCCAGGAGACCCCCGGCTTCAATCCTGTAATAAAAATAACCATGACAAAAAAAATGCTTAACGGATCTATGTGCACCTAGGTCTCGAGTGAACAAAAAATAAAAGGCAGTGGCATTTTAACTATTGTCCCAGTGCAATCTAGTTCATAATAGCAGGACTGGATCAGAACGTAACGAGGGCCTAGAGCAGGGCGTGTTCAACTCCAGTCCTCAAGGCTCCCCCAAGACGTCAGGTTTTCAGGATATCCCAGCTTCAGCACAGGTGGCTCAATCAGTCCCTGATTCAGCACAGGTGGCTCAATGACTGAGCCACCTGTGCTGAAGCAAAGATATCCTAAGAACCATGACCTGTTGGGTGGGCTTGAGAACTGATGTTGAGCACTACTAACCTAGAGGTAGGTTGGTAATACAGCCTACACCAACAAAATCTTTACTGCTGGCAAGGTTGATCTGCCTTGATTGTGATTCATGAAGTATCTTGCTTTTCATTCCTTTGAGGTTCACACAGTTCAGATCTTCTCTCCTCTCCCGGTCCATGTGACGGTCATCTATCGCCCACCTACCTCTACTCATCCCCCTTCTGCCTTTCTCTCTCACTTTGAATCCTGGCTCTCTTTCTTTCTCTCCTCAGACTCCCCTGTTCTTCTCCTTGGGGACTTCAATTGCCACATTGATGATCCCTCTCTCCCTTGGGCCTCCCGCTTTCTTTCTCTAACCTCTTCTTTTGGCCTTCAACAGTGGACTGCAGCCAGCACCCACAAGGATGGACACTACCTAGACCTGGTTTTCACTAAAAACTTCTCTCTCTCCGACTTCTCCATTTCCCCTTTTCCTCTCTCCGACCATCACCTCATCTCATTTTCTCTCTCTCGCTTCTCTCCATCTCCATCTCGCCCTCGTTTTTGCAGAAACCTGCGCTCTATTAACCTACCAGCTCTTGATTCCACTTTACGCTCCTCCCTCTCCTCTCTCAGTTCTGCTTCAGACCCTGACAACCTGGTCAGGAACTACAACTCTGCCTTATCTTCCTCTCTTGATCTTCATGCCCCGCTTTCTCTCTGCCGTCCTCGCCCTTCTAACCCCAGACCCTGGCTAAACTCCCACACACTCATGCTGCGTTCCTCCACTTGTTCCTCTGAACGCCTCTGGAGGAAATCTCATACGCTCGCAGACTTCATTCACTACAAATTTATACTATCCTGTTTCAACTCTGCCCTCTTTCAGGCTAAACAAACCTACTTTTCATCACTAATCAACACACAAGTCTAACCCACGCCGTCTCTTTTCTGTCTTTGACTCTCTACTCAGACCACCCTCAGCTGCCTCCTCTTCTTCCTCCATCTCACCTCAGGACTTTGCTGACTTTTTTAAGGAAAAGGTGGAGTCCATACGGCAGAACATCCCATCTGTTGCCTCCTCCCATCCCACAATGCTTCCCAACTCTCCTCCTGCCTTTCTTGACTCTTTTTCTGCTATCTCGGAGGAGGATGTATCACTGCTGATCTCCTCTTCTCCCTCTACCACTTGCCCTCTTGATCCCATTCCCTCCCATCTCCTAAAACCTCTTGCTCCTTCTATAATCCCTATGCTCACACAGATCTTTAACTCTTCCCTCTACTCTGGTACCTTTCCTTCATCCTTCAAGCATGCAACTCATGCCATTACTCAAAAACAGCAAGCTTGACCCTACCTGTCCTTCTAACTATCGACCTGTCTCCCTCCTGCCTTTTGCCTCCAAACTCCTTGAACGTCTTGTATTCTCTCGATTGCTACACTTTCTCAACACCTATTCTGTACTAGACCCTCTACAATCTGGCTTCTGCACTGCTCACTCTACTGAAACAGCCCTCACTAAAATAACTGACGACCTCCACGCTGCCAAAGACAGAGGTCATTACACTCTGCTCACATTACTCGACCTCTCTGCAGCATTCGACACCGTGGACCACCCTCTTCTCCTTCACATTCTCCATACTCTTGGTATGCGGAACAAAGCTTTATCCTGGATCTCCTCTTACCTCTCCCATCGTACCTTCAGTGTCTCTTTTGCTAACACCGCCTCCTTCTCTATTGATCTCTCTGTGGGGGTACCCCAGGGCTCTGTCCTGGGACCCCTTCTCTTTTCCTCTACACACTCTCTCTAGGTGACCTAATCACATCTTTTGGGTTTAAATATCACCTCTATGCTGACGACACACAAATTTACCTTTCAACCCCTGACCTTACACCTGCTATACAGACCAAAGTTTCTGAATGCCTCTCTGGAATATCATCCTGGATGGCCATCTGCCGACTGAAACTTAACATGGCAAAAACAGAGCTCCTTATACTTCCTCCCAAACCTGGCCCTACTACCTCCTTCCACATTGCTATTGGAAATACGATCATTCACCCAGTAGCCCACGCATGCTGCCTAGGGGTTACACTTGATTCCTCTCTCTCATTCTCCTCTCATATTCAAAACGTTTCTAAAACTTGTCGCTTATTCCTCCGCAATATCACAAAGATATGCCCTTTCCTCTGTTACTCAACTGCTAAAACTCTGACTCAGGCCCTCATTCTCTCACGTCTCGATTACTGCAACCTCCTGCTGTCCGGCCTTCCTACCTCTCACCTGTCTCCCCTACAATCTGTCCTAAACGCTGCTGCCAGAATCACTGTACTCTTTCCTAAATCTGTCTCCGCATCTCCCCTCCTGAAATCCCTCTCCTGGCTTCCGGTTAAATCACGTATCTCACACTCAATTCTCCTGCTCACTTTTAAAGCTTTACATTCTTCTGCCCCTCCTTACATCTCAGCCCTAATTTCTCGCTATGCACCATCACGACTCTTGCGTTCTTCTCAAGGATGTCTTCATTCTACCCCCTTTGTATCTAAAGCTCTCTCCCGCCTTAAACCTTTCTCACTTTCTGCCCCACACCTCTGGAATGCCCTTCCCCTCAATACCCGACTAGCCCCCTCTCTATCCACCTTTAAGACCCACCTTAAGACACATCTGCTTAAAGAAGCATATGAGTAACACTGGATAATCATGGACACATGACACATAAAGCTTGGCCCCCTGCAGACGCACTTACTAGTACTCCCTCCTACTGTCTCTGTACGTTCTCCCTACCTACCAATTAGATTGTAAGCTCCTCGGAGCAGGGACTCCTTCCTTAATGTTACTTTTACAGTATGTCCGAAGCACTTATTCCCATGATCTGTTATTTATATTATTTGTTTTATATATGATATGTATTACTACTGTGAAGCGCTATGTACATTTATGGCGCTATATAAATACATACAATACATACAATGTAAATTCTCCTGCCTTCACCATCAGCGCTACACAAAAAAAATGTTCTAAATTATTCTCTGGCTCTCGTCCCATTTTTAAGGTGAAACGCACGACCTCCAGAGAGATTTCCTGGAGTTCTATCAATAACCTAACGGCAGCATTTCAAATAACATGGGGGGGAGGGGGCGGGGGAAAGGGGGGAACAAAAGTTTCACAAAGTAACAGACACAAAAAAAAGGTTTGGGTCTATTTGGATCGCTTAATCTGTCACCCTCAGGACTAGCCCACGTTGGACTGAGCAATTAGTACATGCCGACTCTGCTCGTTATGTAGTTAAACTTTACATTTTTTCACGTGATGGAATTTAGTGATATATTTTGTTGCAAGATGAAAGCACAGACCCATAGGCCCTTTTGGATTCTTGCACTCTTTGTAACCTCCTCAACGCTCTAGGGCCAACAATGCAATGCTTGCTCGGTGGCTCCTTTGATGGGGTTAGGGAGCCAAGAGTCACACACACACTGTACGCCTACATTTATTAAATGGTGCTGTGGCACAAGTAGGGTTGCCAGGTGTCCTGTGTTGAACCTGACTATCCTGTATTTGGACACTTTGTCCAGTAAAAAATGAGAGTTAATACTGGACATGTATGTGTATACTGGTATTATCTCTATGGGTGTATATGTATATACCGGTATTACCTCTCTGTGCGTGTATGTGTATACCGGTGCTACCTCTCTCGACATACTGACCTGACTGGCTTGGGAGGCAGCGGGATTTCCTGAGCAGAAAGAGAGCAGGGCTGCTGCTTGGGGGCTGGGCAGCTTCCTTCAACCCGATTGGCTGCATTACCCAGCAGCAGCCAATCAGGAGGAGATGTCAGGAGCCTGGGGGTAAGCCAAGGAGATGAGGAAACGGCATGGAGCAGAGAGATAGAGAGGTGTGTGTGCGTGTCTCGAGCGTGTACATGTCTTGAGCGTGTGAGTGCGTCTCGAGTGTGTTGCACCTTTCACCATTGTGTCCACTGTTTTTTGATAAGTCACCTGGCAACCTATGATATTTTCATAGAAGATGAATGCAGATACGGAAATACATTGCTGATCTAATTTTTTCCTGTACAGTCCAAAGAGCTGGATCTTTGACCATCTGTCCTTTTCCTACTAAATCTCAGGTCAAGGTTCTAGTGGCTGCACTGGTCCTAGAGAAGTGTAGCTATATTGTAAACTGTAATATGGATGAGATAAAGATGAGAGACTGTCAATGTCACCTCCTGTGTGTGTCACACTGCCCCCCCTTGGTAGGTTCATCTCCAGCGTGACAGTGATGGACATGATTGAAGGCAATAATAGCAGCTGCGGAATAGGAGGGACTGTGTGGGAGAGGAGCCCTACGAAAAGGCAAGGCCGCCATGTTGGATTAGATCTGCATGGACCTGAGTACAGCAGGTTCGTTCGAGGTCTTGAGAGAGAGAGTGCACGTGTGCAAGTGGTGACCGGAGCGGAGAATGGAGAAGAGTGGAAAAGAGATCCCGCCCGCTGGAGGGGACCCTCATCGGCTATAAAGACACAGTGGTACTGAAGACCCTTTTTGAAGAACACAAGCTCTGACGGTGTGCCGGGACCATCATAAGCCAACATACCCAGGATTGGGTTGCTACTACACCACTGACACTGACTCTGACCCACGCAGTGCTGTTTGTTGATTGTGTGGTATGTTTGTACAGTGTGTAGTGGTCCTCTGCTGAGTTTATGTATGTATGTCTTTTATTTATATAGCGCCATAAATGTACATAGCGCTTCAATTTTATGTTAAAGTGTCTAGTAAACAAAGTGAATTACCCATACTGTGTTTGTATTATTCCTGCCGTCTGACAGTAGGCCACGTGTGGCCCAGTAAGTAACAGGGGACTCAGGCCCCAGACTCAGTGGTAGTTGTAAGTCTGAGAGCTAAAAGTCGAGGGGTTACATCGAACATAGAGTACCAATAATCACGATCAGCATATTCCAGAGGACAAGAAACCCAGACTAGAACAAGACACCGTTGGACATTAGACAGGGCATTTCTACACATAGTCGCTCACTTGGGAAGATGCAGTAGGACTCCTCTCTTTGCTGCTACAAGAAGAAGAAACCTGTCCGTTTTCAAAAGCTCTATATGCTAAAATTAATTAATGCTGAAGTTTGAAATTGGTTCCATTAAAAAGTATAGGAACCTGCAACATATTCGTTTGATTAATTTATCCTTTTAAGGGTTTCCAAATGTCTAACCCAAGGCCAATTTAATTTGTATTTGTCTCTAAACTAAGAGGTGATTGTACGGTATGCATCCTTAGAAGGTGCTGTCCTGGGTATGTATAATTTTTTTTGTAATTACAGCTATTTAGTAGACTTTGTGCTTTTTAATGAGCTATTTTCCTTTAAATGTTTATGATGTTGCAATCCAGCGTTATGCGTCTCCCAAGTCAGAGACTGTTAACTGAAATTCAGATGGTTGTTATCTTTAATAGGATAAAGCTTGAGTGATCAATGCTTACGGTATTTTAGCCTTTCAAATGACGATTGAAAATTTAAAAAAAAAAAAATAAGAATGAGGTTGTATATCTTGAAGAGAACTTCAATGTTATGTTCTATTATTTTTTTACCTGCCTGGAACTGCCACTTTAACCCTTTCAGTAGTGGAGAACCGGCAAACATCTGAGGTCCCCCAGTCTTCCAACACTCAACCTTTTCATCGCTTGGTGGAGGGACCCCATGGTTGCGAGCAGGGACCACATGGTCCCGAGCGGGCCTCGCCTCCCCAAAACATGAACAGAAGTTGAGAACACACAACTTCTGTTCCGATCGCATTCAATGCTCCCTTGTAAAATCCAGTTGGACTGTAAGCTCTTCAGGTCAGGGACTCCTTTTCCTAATGTGTACTTTTACGTCTGTAGTGCTTATTCACTATGTCTCCTATTATTTTGTCCTATGTATTACTGCTGTGAAGCGCCTTGTACATGGATGGCGCTATGCAAATAAAGATATACATTCACTTAGAAGACAAAGATGTAATGCATGACGTACATCATACGTCATAGGGCAGGAAAGGCCAACTCCACTCAAGGGCCACCAACATGTCAGGTTTTAAGGATATCCCTGCTTCAGCACAGGTGGCTTAATCTGTGGCTCACTCGTTGACTGAGCCACTGATTGAGCCACCTGTGCTGAAGCAGGGATATCCTTAAACCTGACCCTTGAGGACTGGAGTTGGCCAGCCCAGTCAAAGGGCCATTTTTGTGTCGGCCTCTTGGTGTGCAGGGTACAGTTGGGACACTGAATGAGTTAAGTCAAGAAGTATATTCCCAGTCTATTTCACAACTGGAAAATCCTTCTGTAACATTGATAACTCTTTTCAATGTCTCTTCTGCTAACACCTCCTCCTGCTCTATTGATCTCTCTGTGGGGGTACCCCAGGGCTCTGTCCTGGGACCTCTTCTCTTTTCTCTGAACACACTCTCTCTAGGGGACCTAATAACATCTCTTGGGTTTAAATATCACCTCTATGCTGATGTCACACAAATTTACTTTTCAACACCAGACCTACCTGCTGTACAAACCAAAGTTTCTGAATGTCTCTCTGCTATATCATCCTGGATGGCCCTCCGCCGGCTTAAACTCAACATGGCAAAAACAGAGCTCCTCATACTTCCTCCCAAACCTGGCCCTACTACCTCCTTCCACATTACTGTTGGAAGTACGATCATTCACCCAGTAGCCCAAACACGCTGCTTAGGGGTCACACTCGACGCATCTCTCACATTCTCCTCTCACATTCAGAACGTTTCTAAAACCTATCGCTTTTTCCTCTGCAATATGACTGAGATACGCCCGTTTCTCTGTAGCTCGACAGCTAAAACTCTGACTCGGGCCCTCATTCTCTCCCGTCTTAATTACTGTAACCTCCTGCTGTCTGGCCTTCCTGCCTCCCCTACAATCTATCCTAAACGCTGCTGCCAGAATCACTCTACTCTTTCCTAGATCTGTCTCCGCGTCTCCCCTCCTGAAATCCCTCGCCTGGCTTCCGATCAAATCCCGCATCTCACACTCAATTCTCCTCCACACTTTTAAAGCTTTACACTCTTCTGCCCCTCCTTACATCTCAGCCCTAATTTCTCGTTATGCACCACCCCGACTCTTGCGTTCCTCTCAAGGATGTCTTCTTTCTACCCCCTTTGTATCTAAAGCCCTCTCCCGCCTTAAACCTTTCTCACTTACTGCCCCGCACCTCTGGAATGCCCTTTCCCTCAATACCCGACTAGCACCCTCTCTATCCACCTTTAAGACCCACCTTAAGACACACTTGCTTAAAGAAGCATATGAATAGTACTGTGGAATATACTGAACACATGATACATAAAGCTTGGCCCCCTGCAGACGCACTTACCAGAATTCCCTCCTACTGTCCCTGTACGTTCCCCTACCTACCTTAGACTGTAAGCTCCTCGGGGCAGGGGGCTCCTCTTCCTTAATGTTACTTTTATGTCAGATGCACTTATTCCCATGACCTGTTATTTATATTATCTGTTATTTATTTAATTACCACGTGTATTACTGCTGTGAAGCGCTATGTACATTAATGGCGCTATATAAATAAAGATATACAAGACAATTTTCAACGTGCTGTCCACCTCTCTGACAGTAAAGGAGCATAAAAATAAATAAATAAACGAAATCTCCCTTGGCAACGAAACCGGCAATTTTCATGAAGTGTTTTCTACAGGGGAAAAAAAGAAAATCGAAACGAGCTCTAATTATTCATGCAATGATTAACAGCATGCATGTGCCCAATTACTTACAAAACGGTAATTAGATAATGACAGAGCGCTGGCTCTGGATATGATTCTGAAGTGTCTAATCAGTGAGAGTTCAAGTTAATATTAATGCATTCACACTACCCAGGATATATGTATGGGGGAGGGGGGGGGGGGGAGTGTGACTATGTATGTGTTAATATATACATATATATACACACACATATATATATATATATATATATATATATATATATATATATATATATATATATATATATATATATATATAATGTGTGTATGTATACATACATACATAAACTCACACTCACCACCCCCAATACATATATCCTGGATAGGGGTGTGTGTGTGTGTGTGTGTGTTTATATATATATATATATTATACATACATACATACATATACACACACAACCCTATCCAGGATATATGTATTGGGGGGTGGGGGGTGGTGAGTGTGAGTTTATGTATGTATATATACATACACATACACATATATATATATACACATTATATATATATATATATATATATATATATATATATATATATATATATATATATATATATATATATATATATATATATATACACACATACAGTATACACATATATATATATATCCGCCGCACAAAAAATAAAGAGCCTCAGACCTTCAGTATCTGTGTTGCATTTTTATTGCACAACGTTTCAGGCAATTTAAGCCCTTCGTCCCCCAGCTCGGGGTGTCCTCGAGCTGAACCTCTCTATTTTTTCCTCTGGGAATCTCTCCCCCATCCTGGTTTCTGAGACATTTACCGTTGAAGTTGCCAGTGCTAATCCTGGATATTCAAAGATGGCTGCCGAGGGCAACTTGGCGACTATTTCCCAAATGGGAAAGCAGCTGCAACTAATGTGTTCATGGAGCTGAAAATAGTGGGGTTCAACTCAAAAGTGTATGGAAGAAAACAAAAAACAGTGGGGGAGGGGTGTGCTGCTTAAACCCCTAGTCAAGGGGTGGCCAACTCCAGACCTCAAGGGCCACCGGTCAGGTTTTCAGGATATTCCTGCTTCAGCACAGGTGGTGCAGTCGTTGATTGAGCCACCTGTGCTGAAGCAGGGATCTCCTGAAAACCTGACCTGTTGGTGGCCCTTGAGGACTGGAGTTGGCCGCCCTTGCCCTAGAGGTTATGGTGCTATTCAAACACAGATTAAAGGCGCGCTCCTGCACAGATTAAAGGCGCGCTCCCGCACAGATTAAAGGCGCGCTCCTACACAGATTAAAGGCGCGCTCCTACACAGATTAAAGGCGCGCTCCTACACAGATTAAAGGCGCGCTCCCGCACAGATTAAAGGCGCGCTCCTGCACATATTAAAGGCGCGCTCCTGCACAGATTAAAGGCGCGCTCCTACACAGATTAAAGGCGCGCTCCCGCACAGATTAAAGGCGCGCTCCTGCACAGATTAAAGGCGCGCTCCTGCACAGGTTAAAGGCTCGCTGCTACACAGGTTAAAGGCGCGCTCCTACACAGATTAAAGGCGCGCTCCTGCACAGATTAAAGGCGCGCTCCTGCACAGATTAAAGGCGCGCTCCTGCACAGATTAAAGGCGCGCTGCTACACAGGTTAAAGGCGCGCTCCTGCACAGATTAAAGGCGCGCTCCTGCACAGATTAAAGGCGCGCTCCTGCACAGATTAAAGGCGCGCTCCTACACAGATTAAAGGCGCGCTCCTGCACAGATTAAAGGCGCGCTCCTGCACAGATTAAAGGCGCGCTCCTGCACAGGTTAAAGGCTCGCTGCTACACAGGTTAAAGGCGCGCTCCTACACAGATTAAAGGCGCGCTCCTGCACAGATTAAAGGCGCGCTCCTGCACAGATTAAAGGCGCGCTCCTACACAGATTAAAGGCGCACTCCTGCACAGATTAAAGGCGCGCTCCTGCAGATTAAAGGCGCGCTCCCACACAGATTAAAGGCGCGCTCCCACACAGATTAAAGGCGCGCTCCTACACAGATTAAAGGCGCGCTCCTGCACAGATTAAAGGCTCGCTGCTACACAGATTAAAGGCGCGCTCCTACACAGGGTAAAGGCGCGCTCCTGCACAGGTTAAAGGCGCGCTCCTACACAGGTTAAAGGCGCGCTCCTGCACAGGTTAAAGGCGCGCTCCTACACAGGTTAAAGGCGCGCTCCTACACAGATTAAAGGCGCGCTCCTACACAGATTAAAGGCGCGCTCCTACACAGGTTAAAGGCGCGCTCCTGCACAGGTTAAAGGCGTGCTCCTACACAGGTTAAAGGCGCGCTGCTACACAGGTTAAAGGCACGCTCCTGCACAGATTAAAGGCGCGCTCCTACACAGGTTAAAGGCGCGCTCCTACACAGATTAAAGGCGCGCTCCCGCACAGATTAAAGGCGCGCTGCTACACAGGTTAAAGGCGCGCTGCTACACAGGTTAAAGGCGCGCTCCTGCACAGGTTAAAGGCGCGCTGCTACACAGGTTAAAGGCGCGCTCCTACACAGATTAAAGGCGCGCTCCTACACAGGTTAAAGGCGCGCTCCTGCACAGATTAAAGGCGCGCTCCTACACAGGTTAATGGCGCGCTCCTACACAGATTAAAGGCGCGCTCCCGCACAGATTAAAGGCGCGCTGCTACACAGGTTAAAGGCGCGCTCCTGCACAGATTAAAGGCGCGCTGCTACACAGGTTAAAGGCGTGCTCCTGCACAGATTAAAGGCGCGCTGCTACACAGATTAAAGGCGCGCTCCTACACAGATTAAAGGCGCGCTCCTGCACAGATTAAAGGCGCGCTGCTACACAGGTTAAAGGCGCGCTCCCACACAGATTAAAGGCGCGCTCCTGCACAGATTAAAGGCGCGCTGCTACACAGGTTAAAGGTGCGCTCCTGCACAGATTAAAGGCGCGCTGCTACACAGGTTAAAGGCGCGCTCCCACACAGATTAAAGGCGCGCTGCTACACAGGTTAAAGGCGCGCTGCTACACAGATTAAAGGCGCGCTGCTACACAGGTTAAAGGCGCGCTCCTGCACAGATTAAAGGCGCGCTGCTACACAGGTTAAAGGCGCGCTCCTGCACAGATTAAAGGCGCGCTGCTACACAGGTTAAAGGCGCGCTCCTGCACAGATTAAAGGCGCGCTCCTGCACAGATTAAAGGCGCGCTGCTACACAGGTTAAAGGCGCGCTGCTACACAGGTTAAAGGCGCGCTCCTGCACAGATTAAAGGCGCGCTCCTGCACAGATTAAAGGCGCGCTCCTGCACAGATTAAAGGCGCGCTGCTACACAGGTTAAAGGCGCGCTCCCGCACAGATTAAAGGCGCGCTCCCGCACAGATTAAAGGCGCGCTCCCACACAGATTAAAGGCGCGCTGCTACACAGATTAAAGGCGCGCTCCCACACAGATTAAAGGCGCGCTGCTACACAGATTAAAGGCGCGCTGCTACACAGATTAAAGGCGCGCTGCTACACAGATTAAAGGCGCGCTCCCACACAGATTAAAGGCGCACTCCTACACAGATTAAAGGCGCGCTCCTGCACAGATTAAAGGCGCGCTCCTGCACAGATTAAAGGCGCGCTGCTACACAGATTAAAGGCGCGCTCCCGCACAGATTAAAGGCGCGCTCCTACACAGATTAAAGGCGCGCTCCCGCACAGATTAAAGGCGCGCTCCTACACAGATTAAAGGCGCGCTCCCGCACAGATTAAAGGCGCGCTCCTGCACAGGTTAAAGGCGCGCTCCCGCACAGATTAAAGGCGCGCTCCCGCACAGATTAAAGGCGCGCTCCTACACAGGTTAAAGGCGCGCTCCTGCACAGATTAAAGGCGCGCTGCTACACAGGTTAAAGGCGCGCTCCTACACAGGTTAAAGGCGCGCTCCTACACAGGTTAAAGGCGCGCTCCTACACAGATTAAAGGCGTGCTCCTACACAGGTTAAAGGCGCGCTCCTACACAGGTTAAAGGCGCGCTCCTACACAGGTTAAAGGCGCGCTCCTACACAGATTAAAGGCGCGCTCCTGCACAGATTAAAGGCGCACTCCTACACAGGTTAAAGGCGCGCTCCTACACAGGTTAAAGGCGCGCTCCCACACAGATTAAAGGCGCGCTCCTACACAGGTTAAAGGCGCGCTCCCGCACAGATTAAAGGCGCGCTCCTACACAGATTAAAGGCGCGCTCCTGCACAGATTAAAGGCGCGCTCCTACACAGGTTAAAGGCGCGCTCCTACACAGGTTAAAGGCGCGCTCCTACACAGGTTAAAGGCGCGCTGCTACACAGATTAAAGGCGCGCTCCTACACAGGTTAAAGGCGTGCTCCCACACAGATTAAAGGCGCGCTCCTACACAGGTTAAAGGCGCGCTCCCACACAGATTAAAGGCGCGCTCCTACACAGGTTAAAGGCGCGCTCCCACACAGGTTAAAGGTGCGCTCCTACACAGATTAAAGGCGCGCTCCTGCACAGATTAAAGGCGCGCTGCTACACAGATTAAAGGCGCGCTCCTACACAGGTTAAAGGCGCGCTCCCACACAGATTAAAGGCGCGCTCCTACACAGGTTAAAGGCGCGCTCCCACACAGATTAAAGGCGCGCTCCCACACAGGTTAAAGGCGCGCTCCTACACAGATTAAAGGCGCGCTCCTACACAGATTAAAGGCGCGCTCCTACACAGGTTAAAGGCGCGCTCCTACACAGGTTAAAGGCGCGCTCCCACACAGATTAAAGGCGCGCTCCTACACAGGTTAAAGGCGCGCTCCCACACAGGTTAAAGGCGCGCTCCCACACAGATTAAAGGCGCGCTCCTACACAGGTTAAAGGCGCGCTCCCACACAGATTAAAGGCGCGCTCCTACACAGGTTAAAGGCGCGCTCCTACACAGATTAAAGGCGCGCTCCTGCACAGATTAAAGGCGCGCTCCCACACAGATTAAAGGCGCGCTCCTACACAGGTTAAAGGCGTGCTCCTACACAGGTTAAAGGCGCGCTCCTGCACAGATTAAAGGCGCGCTCCTACACAGGTTAAAGGCGCGCTCCCGCACAGATTAAAGGCGCGCTCCCACACAGATTCATTTTAAACGAACAGGTTGAAATATGCGTGAAAAACTGGGAGGCCATTTTCCAGCGCGGTCTCCTAACATGAAGCCACTGCAGTGAGGGTGGCGATTGTCAATTTGATTTATTCCCCGTAAATAAGAAATGAATCAGATTTCTGCACCACCCCTTCATGTCAAATCACCAACTACAAAGACGGGGGGGCGAGCACCTACCGTACACTTCAACCTTTACAAACATTGCCCGAAGAAAAAACACCTTTGAAAAATACTTCTAATTATCCACCTAGTTTGAACGTATTAAATATAGTAATGTCATTAGTTCAATTTGGCCCTACATAGGATGGGACATTCAGTTCAACGTAAAGACAGATACACCGTGAAAAAGGAGAGAGGGAGAGAGAGAGAGAGAGAGAGAGAGAGAGAGAGAGAGAGAGAGAGAGAGAGAGAGAGAGAGAGGAGATTTCTCAACTTGACAGAAGAGGAACTGCTGTGGGTTGCAATTTGCCGAAAACACAGCTAAATGTTTATTTTGTACAAACTTCAGAGAGAGAATTTTCTTGGAACATCTCCTGCATGTGGGTGTAGAAAGTGAATGTTCAAGAGGCCGCAGAGAGCTAGATATGAATGATGCTGTCAGCATTTGAACCGCATGACATGAAGCCTAAAATGCCCCATCATTGTGTTATCAGTGGAGATATGCGTTCACAAAATGTAAAGCCCCCCCCCCCCCATATTCGATTCCTTTGCAAGATGTTTTTTTCAAGTTTCTAAAAATGTCAAGAAATTAAACTGACATTTTACAATATTGCCAGCTTTCGCCGATATATCTTCGGACAGTGAGGGAAACATGGTGGGCGCCCTATATATAGCCTCAGCCTATCATTAACTTATAACGCGCCAACATTTTCCATAGCGCAGTACAATATGGAGGACGGAGGAAGGAAAAAAAAAAAACGATCACAAACATTAACATACATTGTTACAGCAGGTAAGGACAGCCCTGCCCCACGAAGCATACAATCCATACGGAAGGGTGAGTGGAAACGTGGGGTACAGGGAGATAAGAAGGTTGGTATGTTTATTTTTATATTTGTAGCCGCAGCATTAAGCGAATGTAGCGATTTTAGAGAATTTCGCTTATTTATTGCGCCGCTTTTTTCCCCACGACTAAAACAGGGCCAATTTCAGATTCGTGTCTCTACTGGGCAGTGAAGGCCCAAATAAATAATGTACTGTACTTATCCCGTTGATTTTAGTTGGATGACTACTGTATGCTAGTGGTGATTTCCCCCCAGTATTGCAACGGAAAGATTAACACCTAAACTGAGATAAATACATAAGCATCACTATACATATGCTGCCAGACTGATTGTCTCCGCACCGGGTAAACGCAACGGCAGCTGCCCCGGCAACCAACAACTAACGCTGCGGTGAGGGGGGGTGGATCCTGATTTGGAAGCACGGATCCCCTCCTCGGGCAGTGATGTCGCGGTCGGCACTGTCTCCAGAAGCCGCTGCTCCGGAGACAATGAGTCTGGCTGCATCTGTATCGAGGATACTCATCCTGCTCACAGCATTGTGTGTGGTGGTTACACAGAGGAAGAAGAGATGTTTGGGAAGGAGATGCTGCCTCTGGAGGTATTCCCCCCACCCCGGATTTTCAGCTGGCCGCTTTTCCATGCACGCATATTAATCCCACCGTTGCCAGATGGGCCAGGAATGCAAATTTCGCCTGGTTTTGCGGCCTTTTGAGACCGTTTTACACATCTCTACTTTGTGATCTCGAGCGCTGACGGGGGTTGCGGAGTACATTTATTTCCTCGATAATTGGAGTTTAAAGGGGCAGTCTGACGTAGCAAGCCAACAGTTTAATCCAAGTATTTGTGTGATCTGCTTCCCTAAAAGATTCAATTAGCCTTAAAATGACAATTGTGCTTGTTTGCAGCCAATTACACTTTATTTCCCTATTTCTTCAGGTCTGAGGAATGTACGCAACTCTGCCACTTCTGTTTATCTGCTTGACTTCAGAATTACGATATAAACAATGGACAGAACAAAGACGGTTCACCACTTGTTTTGAAGACTGACCAACCGTCTGATCAGCCAAACAAATGGCATAAAGAATTGTAAAAAAAAAAATCTTCAAAAGTATTTGTTTACAGTGGAAATGTTTATAAAATGCTCTAAAAATACTCAAAAGATTCAATTAAAAAAAAAATCGTAAACATAATAATAATATGTAGCAGTTGGTGCTGATCACCATGTATTTAGCTCTTCATTTTCACTTCTACTCTTGCCCTTTCCTACGCGTTTTTATTTTAACAATATGATGCTCCGTTCAGGAGAAGAAGCGTTAGACACATTAAGTGTCCGGGAGGTAAAAATGGAGCTCTCCCCAGAGCCCAGTGCTGTCTAACGGTTACCGTGGTCCAATCTGAAGCTAGAGATCATTATGATTTTTAACACACAAAAGAGCAGGACATGCTGTGGGAGCTAAATAGTAACATTATATTACCTAATAGCTGAGGCCCCGGCGTTGCCCGGGATGTTTGTGGTGTGGGTGTGGCATTTGGGTGAGGAGTGGTCAACGCGGCCCATGTGCGGTGGTAGTGCTGCTGTGGCTGTACTGATGGTGATTGTATCGGTGCTGTGATTTGGAGGGTTGGTGCTGATGTGGGGTGCGGATGTGGGTGTGCCGATGGGGGAGGTGCAAAGGTGCCGACTGTGTGGGTGCTGATGGTGTTGATGGGGGCTGAGAATGGCGGGGAGCCGAGAATGCCAGTGTGCTGGGGGGGCATGGGATAGCGGTGTGCTGATGTGGTGGTGCAGGGGATAGTGTGTGTGTGTGTATACACGTGTGTGTGTGTGTATATACATGTGTGTGTATACACTTGTGTGTGTGATATACGTGTGTGTATACATTATGTGTATGTATACGTGTGTGTGTATACGTCTACATGTGTGTGTGTGTGTATGTCTCATGTGTGTGCTGCCTACGTGTCTCCGTGTCACATGTGTG